>NW_026698525.1:0-96682 GCF_030435755.1 Ochotona princeps
TTGGTAAGAATCACGAATGTAAAATCGAATGATCTGTACATCTGGGATGAGTGAGTGGAATTTACCAACAGTGTCTGGTACACCTTTGTATCTGGATAGGCAATGATGGAGAGCAGTGGGGTTGTGATGGTGGTGGTGGAGGGTGGGGGGAGAGATGTCATTTCCAGTGTTCTCCAACCTATGGGAAACTTGTAGGGAAAGTAGCATGCTGCCTAACTCTACCCTAACCCTAACCCTAAACCCTAACCGTAACCCCTACCCTAACCCTAACCACTAACACTACCCTAACCCTAACCTAACCTAACCCTAACCCCTAACTCCCTAACCCTGACTCCTAACCCTAACCCCTAACCCCTGACCCTAACCCCTGACCCTGACTCCTAACCCCAACCCCCTAATCCTAACACTAACCCCTAAACCCGAACCCTAACCCTCAAGCCCTAACCCTGAACCCCTAACCCTAACCCCTAACCCTGACTCCTAACCCCTAACCCTGACTCCTAACCCCAACCCCTAACCCTAAAACCCTAACCCTAACCCCTGACCCTGACTCCTAACCCCAACCCCTAATCCTAACACTAACCCCTAAACCCGATCCTAACCCTAGACCCTCAACCCCTAACCCTAACCCCTAACCCTGACTCCTAACCCCTAACCCTAGACTCCTAACCCAACCCCTAACCCTAAACCCTAACCCTAACCCCTGACCCTGACTCCTAACCCCAACCCCTAATCCTAACACTAACCCCTAAACCCGAACCCTAACCCTAACCCTAACCCTAACCCTAACCCTAAACCCCTAACCCTGACTCCTAACCCCTAACCCTGACTCCTAACCCCAACCCTAACCCTAAACCTAACCCACTAACCCTGACCCTGACTCCTAACCCCAAGCCCCTAATCCTAACACTAACCCCTAAACCCGAACCCTAACCCTAACCCTAACCCTAACCCTAACCCTAACCCCTAACCCTGACTCCTAACCCCTAAACCCTGACTCCTAACCCCAACCCTAACCTAAACCCTAACCCTAACTCCTGACCCTGACTCCTAACCCCAACCCCTAATCCTAACACTAACCCCCTAAACCCAGAACCCTAACCCTAACCACCTAACCCTAACCCTAACCCTAACCCCTAACCCTAACCCCTAACCCCTAACCCTAACCCATACCCACCTAACCCCCTACCCTGACTCCTAACCCCAACCCCTAACCCTAACCCTAACCCGAATCCTAACCCCTAAGCCTAACCCCTTACCCTAAGCCCAGCAGCTCCCCCCCACCTCTTTCCTGGATATCTTTTCGAGTCTGGGACGCGACACGGCACACCTGAGCAGCTTGGTGGTTTAGTGCTGGACTAAGTTCGCAAGCAGCCCCGGGCGGGAAAAGGCTGTGGGCAGCATTGTACTCTGCCCTCACGGTGGGGCCAGCAGAAGCAGGTCATTACTCAACGTTGAGCCCAGCTTCCCTGGTGAAACGAGTGTTCCTTTCTTTCCGAAGCAATGGGATAAAGAAATGCATAAGTCAATGAAAAAACTGAAATTTAAGTTTGAAACAATTTTTAGAAAGACTCCCCAACTATACAGAAAGAAAGAAAGAAAGAAAGAAAGAAAAGAAAGAAAAGGAAAGACAAGGAAAGAAAGGAAGAGAAGAAAGAAAGAAAGAAAGAAAGAAAGAAAAAGAGAAAGACAGAAGAGAAAGAAAAGAAGCAAAAGAAAGAAAGAAGAGAAAGAAAGAGAAAGAAAGAAAGAAAAGAATTTTTAAAAGAGAGAAAAACTTTGAACAAGTGCAGAGACAGGATGGAATTCAGATTCCTTAGGATATGATTCTGGCACTGTAGCCAAACGGGGAAAATCTGTGGAGGGGGTGGGAGTTGGGTAGGTGGGGAAGAGAAGAAGAAAGTCAGTTAGCATTGAACATCTAAACGGGGTGGGAGAGAAGCGGTGCATGAGATGGCAAGGAGGGGAGCCAAGAGAGTGGGGGGAGGGGTAGGGAAGGTCAGGTTTCAGAAGGCTGCGAGGATGGCAGACAATCAATAGGATCAAGAGTGACACCTGCTGGCAAATAGCGTGTGTCAATTGCCGCCGGCAGCTGGCTCGACCACCGCCGAGAGACTAAGTGCAACTGGTCGAACCTGAGCTGGAGAGCCCAAATGCAACTGGTCGACCTCCGCTGAGAACAAGTGCAACTGGTCGACCTCCGCTGAGACCAAGTGCAATGGTCGACCTCTGCTGAGACCAAATGCAACTGGTCGACCTCCGCTGAGACCAAATGCAACTGGTCGACCTGAGCTGAGAGACTAAGTGCAACCAGGCAGCTGGTCGACTGCCTTCCTTGGAAAAGAAAGGGTTAGGGTGGGTAGGGAGAGAGGGAGAAAGAGAGAAGGAGGGAGAGAGAGAGAGAGAGAGAGAGAGAGAATCTTCCACCACTCACCAGTCAGTTCAGGACTTTGTCCCCAAAATGCAGGCCTAGAGAACTCAGAACGTTGGTGAACACAGCATTCCAGAGAGTATAGAATACTGGTGCTGCGCACACAGCTCTGTTTAGCATACAAACAGGGTTTTCAACAGCTTTTTGCCTCAAACCTGTGTGTGTGTGTGTGTAGTGTGTTGTGTGTCGTGTGTGTAAAAACTGAACGTTTCTGACTTCATGTGCACAGAACCTCAACAAAACAACTAAACCAATGGGCATCGGAGTCCATCTGGAGGTGTTCACACATGCATTTTGACAAGATACTGAGCCAAATCTCAGAGAGAGAAGTGAGGAGCAAAATCAATCAATAATGATAAATAGGTGGTAAGAAATCACGAATGTAAAATCGAATGATCTGTATTTCTGGGAGTGAGTGAGCTGGAATTTACCAACAGTGTCTGGTACACCTTTGTATCTGGATAGGCAATGATGGAGAGCAGTGTGGGGTGTGAGGTGGTGGAGGGTGGGGGGAGAGATGTCATTTCCAGTGTTCTCCAACCTAATGGAAACTTGTAGGGAAAGTAGCATGCTGCCTAACTCTAACCCTAACCCTAACCCTAAACCCTAACCGTAACCCCTAAAACCTAACCCTAACCACTAACACTAACCCTAACCCTAACCCTAACCCTACCCCTAACCCCTAACCTGACTCCTAACCCTAACCCTAACCCCTGACCATAACCCCTGACCCTGATCTCCTAACCCAACCCCTAATCCTGAACACTAACCCTAAACCCGAACCCTAACCCTAACCCTAACCCTAACCCCTAACCGCTAACCCCTAACCCTGACTCCTAACCCCTAACCCTGACTCCTAACCCAAACCCCTAACCTAAACCCTAACCCTAACCCCTGACCCTGACTCCTAACCCCAACCCCTAATCCTAACACTAACCCCTAAACCCGAATCCTAACCCTAACCCTAACCCCTAACCCTAACTCCTAACCCTGACTCCTAACCCCTAACCCTGACTCCTAACCCCAACCCCTAACGCCTAAACCCTAACCCTAACCCCTGACCCTGACTCTAACCCAACCCCTAATCCTAACACTAACCCTAAACCCGAACCCTAACCCTAACCCTAACCCTAACCCCTAACCCTAACCCCTAACCCTGACTCCTAACCCTAACCTGACTCCTAACCCCAACCCCTAACCCTAAACCTAACCCTAACCCTGACCCTGACTCCTAACCCCAACCCCTAATCCTAACACTAACCCCTAAACCCGAACCCTAACCCTAACCCTAACCCTAACCCTAACCCTAACCCCTAACCCTGACTCCTAACCCCTAACCCTGACTCCTAACCCCAACCCCTAACCCTAAACCCTAACCCTAACCCCTGACCCTGACTCCTAACCCCAACCCCTAATCCTAACACTAACCCCTAAACCCGAACCCTAACCCTAACCCCTAACCCTAACCCCTAACCCTAACCCTAACCCCTAACCCTAACCCCTAACCCCTAACCCTAACCCAACCCCTAACCCCTAACCCTGACTCCTAACCCCAACCCCTAACCCTAACCCTAACCCTGAATCCTAACCCCTAAGCCTAACCCCTTACCCTAAGCCCAGCAGCTCCCCCCCACCTCTTTCCTGGATATCTTTTCGAGTCTGGGACGCGACACGGCACACCTGAGCAGCTTGGTGGTTTAGTGCTGGACTAATTCGCAAGCAGCCCGGGCGGGAAAAGGCTGTGGGCAGCATTGTACTGCCCCAGGTGGGGCCAGCAGAAGCAGGTCATTACTCAACGTTGAGCCCAGCTTCCCCTGGTGAAACGAGTGTTCCTTTCTTTCCGAAGCAATGGGAAAAAGAAATGCATAAGTCAATGAAAAACTGAAATTTAAGTTGAAACAATTTTTAGAAAGACTCCCCAACTATACAGAAAGAAAGAAAGAAAGAAAGAAAGAAAGAAAAGGAAAGACAAGGAAAGAAAGGAAGAAAGAAAGAAAGAAAGAAAGAAAGAAAGAAAGAAAAGGAAAGACAAGGAAAGAAAGAAAGAAAGAAAGAAAGAAAGAAAGAAAGAAAGAAAGAAAGAAAGAAAGAAAGAATTTTTAAAAGAGAGAAACAACTTTGAACAAGTGCAGAGACGGATGGAATTCAGATTCCTTAGGAAGGATTCTGGCACTGTAGCCAAACGGGGAAAATCTGTGGAGGGGTGGGAGTTGGGGTGGTGGGGAAGAGAAGAAGAAAGTCAGTTAGCATTGAACATCTAAACGGGGTGGGAGGAGAAGCGGTGCAGAGATGGCAAGGAGGGAGCCAAGAGAGTGGGGGGAGGGGTAGGGAAGGTCAGGTTTCAGAAGGCTGAGAGGATGCAGACAATCAATAGGTCAAGAGTGACACCTGCTGGCAAATAGCGTGTGTCAATTGCCGCCGGGCAGCTGGTCGACCACCGCCGAGAGACTAAGTGCAACTGGTCGACCTGAGCTGAGAGCCCAAATGCAACTGGTCGACCTCCGCTGAGAACAAGTGCAACTGGTCGACCTCCGCTGAGACCAAGTGCAACTGGTCGACCTCTGCTGAGACCAAATGCAACTGGTCGACCTCCGCTGAGACCAAATGCAACTGGTCGACCTGAGCTGAGAGACTAAGTGCAACCAGGCAGCTGGTCGACTGCCTTCCTTGGAAAAGAAAGGGTTAGGGTGGGAGGGAGAGAGGGAGAAAGAGAGAAGGAGGGAGAGAGAGAGAGAGAGAGAGAGAGAGAATCTTCCACCACTTCACCAGTCAGTTCAGGACTTTGTCCCCAAAATGCAGGCCTAGAGAACTCAGAACGTTGGTGAACACAGCATTCCAGAGAGTATAGAATACTGGTGCTGCCACACAGCTCTGTTTAGCATACAAACAGGGTTTTCAACAGCTTTTGCCTCAAACCTGTGTGTGTGTGTGTGTGTGTGTGTGTGTGTAAAAACTGAACGTTTCTGACTTCATGTGCACAGAACCTCAACAAAACAACTAAACCAATGGGCATCGGAGTCCCATCTGGAGGTGTTCACATTGCATTTTGACAAGATACTGAGCCAAATCTCAGAGAGAGAAGTGAGGAGCAAAATCAATCAATAATGATAAATAGGTGGTAAGAAATCACGAATGTAAAATCGAATGATCTGTATTCTGGGAGTGAGTGAGTGGAATTTACCAACAGTGTCTGGTACACCTTTGTATCTGGATAGGCAATGATGGAGAGCAGTGGGGGTGGTGATGGTGGTGGAGGGTGGGGGGGAGAGATGTCATTTCCAGTGTTCTCCAACCTATGGGAAACTTGTAGGGAAAGTAGCATGCTGCCTAACTCTAACCCTAACCCTAACCCTAAACCCTAACCGTAACCCCTAAACCCTAACCCTAACCACTAACACTAACCCTAACCCTAACCCTAACCCTAACCCCTAACCCCTAACCCTGACTCCTAACCCTAACCCCTAACCCCTGACCCTAACCCCTGACCCTGACTCCTAACCCCAACCCCTAATCCTAACACTAACCCCTAAACCCGAACCCTAACCCTAACCCTAACCCTAACCCCTAACCCTAACCCCTAACCCTGACTCCTAACCCCTAACCCTGACTCCTAACCCCAACCCCTAACCCTAAACCCTAACCCTAACCCCTGACCCTGACTCCTAACCCCAACCCCTAATCCTAACACTAACCCCTAAACCCGAATCCTAACCCTAACCCTAACCCCTAACCCTAACCCCTAACCCTGACTCCTAACCCCTAACCCTGACTCCTAACCCCAACCCCTAACCCTAAACCCTAACCCTAACCCCTGACCCTGACTCCTAACCCCAACCCCTAATCCTAACACTAACCCCTAAACCCGAACCCTAACCCTAACCCTAACCCTAACCCCTAACCCTAACCCCTAACCCTGACTCCTAACCCCTAACCCTGACTCCTAACCCCAACCCCTAACCCTAAACCTAACCCTAACCCCTGACCCTGACTCCTAACCCCAACCCCTAATCCTAACACTAACCCCTAAACCCGAACCCTAACCCTAACCCTAACCCCTAACCCTAACCCCTAACCCTGACTCCTAACCCCTAACCCTGACTCCTAACCCCAACCCCTAACCCTAAACCCTAACCCTAACCCCTGACCCTGACTCCTAACCCCAACCCCTAATCCTAACACTAACCCCTAAACCCGAACCCTAACCCTAACCCCTAACCCTAACCCCTAACCCTAACCCTAACCCCTAACCCTAACCCCTAACCCCTAACCCTAACCCAACCCCTAACCCCTAACCCTGACTCCTAACCCCAACCCCTAACCCTAACCCTAACCCTGAATCCTAACCCCTAAGCCTAACCCCTTACCCTAAGCCCAGCAGCTCCCCCCCACCTCTTTCCTGGATATCTTTTCGAGTCTGGGACGCGACACGGCACACCTGAGCAGCTTGGTGGTTTAGTGCTGGACTAATTCGCAAGCAGCCCGGGCGGGAAAAGGCTGTGGGCAGCATTGTACTGCCCCAGGTGGGGCCAGCAGAAGCAGGTCATTACTCAACGTTGAGCCCAGCTTCCCCTGGTGAAACGAGTGTTCCTTTCTTTCCGAAGCAATGGGAAAAAGAAATGCATAAGTCAATGAAAAACTGAAATTTAAGTTGAAACAATTTTTAGAAAGACTCCCCAACTATACAGAAAGAAAGAAAGAAAGAAAGAAAGAAAGAAAAGGAAAGACAAGGAAAGAAAGGAAGAAAGAAAGAAAGAAAGAAAGAAAGAAAGAAAGAAAAGGAAAGACAAGGAAAGAAAGAAAGAAAGAAAGAAAGAAAGAAAGAAAGAAAGAAAGAAAGAAAGAAAGAATTTTTAAAAGAGAGAAACAACTTTGAACAAGTGCAGAGACGGATGGAATTCAGATTCCTTAGGAAGGATTCTGGCACTGTAGCCAAACGGGGAAAATCTGTGGAGGGGTGGGAGTTGGGGTGGTGGGGAAGAGAAGAAGAAAGTCAGTTAGCATTGAACATCTAAACGGGGTGGGAGGAGAAGCGGTGCAGAGATGGCAAGGAGGGAGCCAAGAGAGTGGGGGGAGGGGTAGGGAAGGTCAGGTTTCAGAAGGCTGAGAGGATGCAGACAATCAATAGGTCAAGAGTGACACCTGCTGGCAAATAGCGTGTGTCAATTGCCGCCGGGCAGCTGGTCGACCACCGCCGAGAGACTAAGTGCAACTGGTCGACCTGAGCTGAGAGCCCAAATGCAACTGGTCGACCTCCGCTGAGAACAAGTGCAACTGGTCGACCTCCGCTGAGACCAAGTGCAACTGGTCGACCTCTGCTGAGACCAAATGCAACTGGTCGACCTCCGCTGAGACCAAATGCAACTGGTCGACCTGAGCTGAGAGACTAAGTGCAACCAGGCAGCTGGTCGACTGCCTTCCTTGGAAAAGAAAGGGTTAGGGTGGGAGGGAGAGAGGGAGAAAGAGAGAAGGAGGGAGAGAGAGAGAGAGAGAGAGAGAGAGAATCTTCCACCACTTCACCAGTCAGTTCAGGACTTTGTCCCCAAAATGCAGGCCTAGAGAACTCAGAACGTTGGTGAACACAGCATTCCAGAGAGTATAGAATACTGGTGCTGCCACACAGCTCTGTTTAGCATACAAACAGGGTTTTCAACAGCTTTTGCCTCAAACCTGTGTGTGTGTGTGTGTGTGTGTGTGTGTGTGTGTGTGTAAAAACTGAACGTTTCTGACTTCATGTGCACAGAACCTCAACAAAACAACTAAACCAATGGGCATCGGAGTCCCATCTGGAGGTGTTCACATTGCATTTTGACAAGATACTGAGCCAAATCTCAGAGAGAGAAGTGAGGAGCAAAATCAATCAATAATGATAAATAGGTGGTAAGAAATCACGAATGTAAAATCGAATGATCTGTATTCTGGGAGTGAGTGAGTGGAATTTACCAACAGTGTCTGGTACACCTTTGTATCTGGATAGGCAATGATGGAGAGCAGTGGGGGTGGTGATGGTGGTGGAGGGTGGGGGGGAGAGATGTCATTTCCAGTGTTCTCCAACCTATGGGAAACTTGTAGGGAAAGTAGCATGCTGCCTAACTCTAACCCTAACCCTAACCCTAAACCCTAACCGTAACCCCTAAACCCTAACCCTAACCACTAACACTAACCCTAACCCTAACCCTAACCCTAACCCCTAACCCCTAACCCTGACTCCTAACCCTAACCCCTAACCCCTGACCCTAACCCCTGACCCTGACTCCTAACCCCAACCCCTAATCCTAACACTAACCCCTAAACCCGAACCCTAACCCTAACCCTAACCCTAACCCCTAACCCTAACCCCTAACCCTGACTCCTAACCCCTAACCCTGACTCCTAACCCCAACCCCTAACCCTAAACCCTAACCCTAACCCCTGACCCTGACTCCTAACCCCAACCCCTAATCCTAACACTAACCCCTAACCCGAATCCTAACCCTAACCCTAACCCCTAACCCTAACCCCTAACCCTGACTCCTAACCCCTAACCCTGACTCCTAACCCCAACCCCTAACCCTAAACCCTAACCCTAACCCCTGACCCTGACTCCTAACCCCAACCCCTAATCCTAACACTAACCCCTAAACCCGAACCCTAACCCTAACCCTAACCCTAACCCCTAACCCTAACCCCTAACCCTGACTCCTAACCCCTAACCCTGACTCCTAACCCCAACCCCTAACCCTAAACCTAACCCTAACCCCTGACCCTGACTCCTAACCCCAACCCCTAATCCTAACACTAACCCCTAAACCCGAACCCGAACCCTAACCCTAACCCTAACCCCTAACCCTAACCCCTAACCCTGACTCCTAACCCCTAACCCTGACTCCTAACCCCAACCCCTAACCCTAAACCCTAACCCTAACCCCTGACCCTGACTCCTAACCCCAACCCCTAATCCTAACACTAACCCCTAAACCCGAACCCTAACCCTAACCCCTAACCCTAACCCCTAACCCTAACCCTAACCCCTAACCCTAACCCCTAACCCCTAACCCTAACCCAACCCCTAACCCCTAACCCTGACTCCTAACCCCAACCCCTAACCCTAACCCTAACCCTGAATCCTAACCCCTAAGCCTAACCCCTTACCCTAAGCCCAGCAGCTCCCCCCCACCTCTTTCCTGGATATCTTTTCGAGTCTGGGACGCGACACGGCACACCTGAGCAGCTTGGTGGTTTAGTGCTGGACTAATTCGCAAGCAGCCCGGGCGGGAAAAGGCTGTGGGCAGCATTGTACTGCCCCAGGTGGGGCCAGCAGAAGCAGGTCATTACTCAACGTTGAGCCCAGCTTCCCCTGGTGAAACGAGTGTTCCTTTCTTTCCGAAGCAATGGGAAAAAGAAATGCATAAGTCAATGAAAAACTGAAATTTAAGTTGAAACAATTTTTAGAAAGACTCCCCAACTATACAGAAAGAAAGAAAGAAAGAAAGAAAGAAAGAAAAGGAAAGACAAGGAAAGAAAGGAAGGAAGAAAGAAAGAAAGAAAGAAAGAAAGAAAGAAAGAAAAGGAAAGACAAGGAAAGAAAGAAAGAAAGAAAGAAAGAAAGAAAGAAAGAAAGAATTTTTAAAAGAGAGAAACAACTTTGAACAAGTGCAGAGACGGATGGAATTCAGATTCCTTAGGAAGGATTCTGGCACTGTAGCCAAACGGGGAAAATCTGTGGAGGGGTGGGAGTTGGGGTGGTGGGGAAGAGAAGAAGAAAGTCAGTTAGCATTGAACATCTAAACGGGGTGGGAGGAGAAGCGGTGCAGAGATGGCAAGGAGGGAGCCAAGAGAGTGGGGGGAGGGGTAGGGAAGGTCAGGTTTCAGAAGGCTGAGAGGATGCAGACAATCAATAGGTCAAGAGTGACACCTGCTGGCAAATAGCGTGTGTCAATTGCCGCCGGGCAGCTGGTCGACCACCGCCGAGAGACTAAGTGCAACTGGTCGACCTGAGCTGAGAGTCCAAATGCAACTGGTCGACCTCCGCTGAGAACAAGTGCAACTGGTCGACCTCCGCTGAGACCAAGTGCAACTGGTCAACCTCTGCTGAGACCAAATGCAACTGGTCGACCTCCGCTGAGACCAAATGCAACTGGTCGACCTGAGCTGAGAGACCAAATGCAACTGGTCGACCTCCGCTGAGACCAAATGCAACTGGTCGACCTCCGCTGAGACCAAAAGCAACTGGTCAACCTCAGCTGAGACCAAATGCAACTGGTCGACCTCAGCTGAGAGGCTCAGTACAACCAGGCAGCTGGTCGACTGCCTTCCTTGGAAAAGAAAGGGTTAGGGTGGGAGGGAGAGAGGGAGGGAGAGAGAAGGAGGGAGAGAGGGAGAGAGGGGCAGAGAGAGAGAGAGAATCTTCCACCACTTCACCAGTCAGTTCAGGACTTTGTCCCCAAAATGCAGGCCTAGAGAACTCAGAACGTTGGTGAACACCGGACAAAGAATGACAACCAACAGGATTCAAAGAAGCCTCACACTCTGTGAGGTCCCCGCGGTGCTCCTGCCGAACACCTGAGGGCGCTGTGATTGCGCAGGCGCAGCCTGCTCCTTGCAGCTTTCCCCTAGCCCAAGTTCACATTCCCTTCCCTTTGGCATCTCACTCCTGGTCAGTGTCCTCGGAAGAGGATGAGACCTGGAGATCCTCATAGAGCGCGCTGAGTGGGGATTTGGAGCAGGATCCCACTCTGTCATCTGCAACGGGGGTCTTCAGTGGTCGAGGAACGGCCTCCTCAGGAGGCTGGGAGGAGGGAGTGCTGATGATTGTGCAGCTCCACCGGTTGCCCTGAACTCTGCTGAGGAGCATCTTGAGGGACTGCAGGTGAGGGGCAGAGCCAGGACTTGGGGCATGGGAGACAGTGCAGTCCGGGGAAGGCTTCAGCTGAGGTCTGTTGCTTGGAGGCTGCTGATGAGCGCTGAGCTCTGGATTTGGTGAGCTCTGGGTCACATGCCATGATGATTTCCTTGCAACTCCTGCTGTAGCTGGCCGTGGCAGTGGCAGTGGCTGTTGTGTTTGGAGAGTCACCGGCTCTCTGGTCTGACTGGCATTGTGTGATGCAGGGACAGCAGCAGCGAGCCTTGGCCTCTTGGCGCCCGTCTGCCAAGAAGCTCTGGGCCAATGGGCAGATCTCTTGCCTGGAATGATGCTGCCGAGAGTGGAGTGTGGACACATTCTGCGTGTGGGACCCTGCAGCTTGGCCTGTGTCCACCCCTCAGGACACCTGACTGGTGCATGAGATTGGATGCTTTGAGGTCGGCCTTGCATCGTGGAGGCCTCTTGGGGAAGAGGAGACGCAGGGACTGCAGACCTCTCTTCTGCCTGAGCTTGGAGAAGAGGATTCATGCCGGTTGTCTTCTTGGTTGTGTGCACAGGCCGCGGCCTACTGGGTGTCCTCAGAAGCTTTTCAGAGGAGTCAGTGGCATTCTCACGGTGGTGTTGCTGTCTTGCTTGGGCTTTGGTGAGACATGTCTGGAGGGGAGTTATGCAATGCTTCTCTTGTCGCCTGTGTCCCTCCTTGTCCTGTACTGTCTTGGTAAAGGGCCCAGAATCCTTGCACTGCTGGATCTTCTGTGGCCCCAGGTTCTCTTCATTGGACTTCAAGGGATACAGGGCTAGGGTCCCATCCCAGCGCTTGATGGGGCACCTCCTGCTGCTGGCCATGTGACCAAAGGCGCCACAGTTCTTGCACTTCACCCTGGGGTCCTCCTCCTCTGCTGGAGGAACTCTGGGCCCAGCTGCGACCATACGCTGCTTGCCCATCTTCTGAGATGTCAGTGCTCTGTGGGTCTGGGGCTGTGTCTTCTGCATCGACAGCCACCGCTCCACCTGCATGTTCTGAAGGACTTTCTGTCTGGTGCAAAGTAGTGTGCTTCTCCAGAGGCACAAAAATGCTGCTGGATGATGCTTGACAAACCGCCGTGGAGAGTGCAGGTTCCCAGCAGAGCACCAGCAAGGCAGAGAGGGAAGGGCGGAGGCCTTATATAGGGCCCTACCATGGGATTAGCATACAGCCTGTTCATCTGAGCATCACAAATCCAGTCAAGCTTCATCAGATTCTGTCTGAGCAAAAGAAGGCATCCTCCTTGGGTCGCTAGCAATTTGAGCAGACCCTGCCATATTTCTTACCTCTCACCAAAATTCACCATTGCATTTTGGAAACTTTGCTCTGCAATGCGCCTTTCCTTTTCTTCTTTGTGTCCCTCTGCCCTGCTAGGGAGGCAGTTTCTCTTTTTTGAGTGTGGGTGTGTCTGTGTCTGTGTGTGTGTGTGTGTGTGTGTGTGTGCATGTTTGTGTGTGTGTGTTTGAAGAGTGTTTGGAGATATGAAAGTTTGACAAGGTATTTTTAAGCATTGCGTTCTTCCATCAGTGGTTAAATAGTCTTGCCCTGCAGAGCCATTGAAGAGGAAATAGAAGGGCTAACCCTAGCCCTAACCCTAACCCTAACCCTCACCGTAACCCCTAACCCTGACCCTGACTCTGACCCTGATGCTGATGTTGACCCTGACCTTGACCCCGACCCCGAGCCCTGGCTGGAGTTATGGCTTAAGTGGCAAAGCCTCGGCCTTGCAGTGCCAGCATGTACTATGGGTGTGGTCTGTGTCCCAGGCGCACCTGTTCGCATTCAGCTCTCTGCTTATAGGCTTGGAAAGCAGTGGTGGGTGGCCCAAAGACTCGAGAGGCTGCATCCACCTGGGAGACCCAGAAGAAGCTCCTGACTCCAGGCTTCAGATCCACTCAGCCTTGGCTGTGGCAGCCATTTGGGCAGTGAACTAGCACATGGCAGATCCTGCTTTCCCTTTCTTGCTTTCCCGCTCTCTCCCCCTCTGTCAATCTGCCTATTCCGTAAACATCAGTCTCTTATTTGTGTGTGTGTGTGTGTGTGTGTGTGTGTGTGTATGTGTGTGTGTGTGCGTGCGCGTGTGTGTGTGAGTACAAAGAGGAATTAGCAACCTATCAGCTGTGGGTCTGGCGCCGTTGCTCAAAAGGCTAATAATCTTCCACCCTAAGTGACAGCATCCAACAGGGCTGCTGCCTCAAGGCTTGGCCGCTCTAACTCCCATCCAGTTCCCTGCTTAGAGACTGGGGAAGTGGCAGAGGATGGCCCATGTCCTTGAGTCCCTGCCCCCCATCTCCCAAGGTTGACCCGAACCAGCTCCTGGCTTGTGGCTTCAGATTGGCTCAGCTCAGTCCATGGCAGCCATCTGGGGCGTGAACAGCAGATGCAAGATCTTTCTCTCGCCATCCCGTCTTCTCTGTGAAAACTGCAGTTCCCATAACGAGAAGCAGGTTCTGGAAAAGAATTCTATTTGCATCCTAGCATATCTTGCTGTTTGTCTGTTTGTTGAGTGATTTTTGAACAAATATTGTCCTCGTTTCTTTGTACATGCAAAGTGCTGGCATCACTACAGCATGGGTCGATGGCCTTTGGACACATATACAGAACATTTTCTAGGCTTCAGAGATGATGGAATCTGTGGAATAGCAGGATTCGGGAGCACTCTGGGCTGTTGCTGCCTCTTAGCGCCTGGCAGCTTAACCCAGAGGCTGTGGAGGCAGCTCAGCCCCATGTCATTCACAGCAGTCTGGGAAGTGCAAGGCAGGGTCCACTGCTTCTATCCAAACCGGAACCAGATGTGGCTGCTCGAGGGAACCCCGGTGTTTCCTGGGAAACATCGTGTGTCTCTGCCTCCCCAATCTGGTGCATTCCACGGGAGCAAAATTGTGGTGGACAACCTATCTCACAGTCCTACAGGTCTGCACCGAAGCGACAGCCTCCCGAGTGTTGCCCACACCCTGTGCCCCTCGCTTGCCAGCCTCTGCAGGAGGCCGGTGCTCCGGCATAATGGTCAAGTGGTCACTGGCAGAGCTGGCATCCAATGCCGGCTGCGCCGGAAGACTTGGGAGCATGTCCTTACCCGCGGGATGCATGAGAGGTAGGATTTCACTCAGAGAGAAGATCACAGGGCACAAAGCCTTTGTACGGGCACACCCATGCACTTCACTTGTGCACTACCCTGCCGCCAAGACATACATGCGAAAGGCTCTTGGAGTGAAGTGCCTGGGACACCAGGAGCGGCATCTTGGCATGATAGCTCTTCCTCTTGGGAGCTCTGGCCGGGCCCTGCTTCCAAGAGTTCGAGCCCAAAGTACAGCCCTCGTGACCCCCAAAGCTTCATTGGGAGACCCGTGCAGATGAGCTTCTCAGATTTCTAGCTGTGCTAGGTGTCACACTAGGTGTCCTGCAAGCAACTGCATAGCATCCTCACCTTCGTGGAAAAGCCATTCTTCCCAGTGGGCTTGCACCGGACAAAGAATGACAACCAACAGGATTCAAAGAAGCCTCACACTCTGTGAGGTCCCCGCGGTGCTCCTGCCGAACACCTGAGGGCGCTGTGATTGCGCAGGCGCAGCCTGCTCCTTGCAGCTTTCCCCTAGCCCAAGTTCACATTCCCTTCCCTTTGGCATCTCACTCCTGGTCAGTGTCCTCGGAAGAGGATGAGACCTGGAGATCCTCATAGAGCGCGCTGAGTGGGGATTTGGAGCAGGATCCCACTCTGTCATCTGCAACGGGGGTCTTCAGTGGTCGAGGAACGGCCTCCTCAGGAGGCTGGGAGGAGGGAGTGCTGATGATTGTGCAGCTCCACCGGTTGTCCTGAACTCTGCTGAGGAGCATCCTGAGGGACTGCAGGTGAGGGGCAGAGCCAGGACTTGGGGCATGGGAGACAGTGCAGTCCGGGGAAGGCTTCAGCTGAGGTCTGTTGCTTGGAGGCTGCTGATGAGCGCTGAGCTCTGGATTTGGTGAGCTCTGGGTCACATGCCATGATGATTTCCTTGCAACTCCTGCTGTAGCTGGCCGTGGCTGTGGCAGTGGCTGTTGTGTTTGGAGAGTCACCGGCTCTCTGGTCTGACTGGCATTGTGTGATGCAGGGACAGCAGCAGCGAGCCTTGGCCTCTTGGCGCCCGTCTGCCAAGAAGCTCTGGGCCAATGGGCAGATCTCTTGCCTGGAATGATGCTGCCGAGAGTGGAGTGTGGACACATTCTGCGTGTGGGACCCTGCAGCTTGGCCTGTGTCCACCCCTCAGGACACCTGACTGGTGCATGAGATTGGATGCTTTGAGGTCGGCCTTGCATCGTGGAGGCCTCTTGGGGAAGAGGAGACGCAGGGACTGCAGACCTCTCTTCTGCCTGAGCTTGGAGAAGAGGATTCATGCCGGTTGTCTTCTTGGTTGTGTGCACAGGCCGCGGCCTACTGGGTGTCCTCAGAAGCTTTTCAGAGGAGTCAGTGGCATTCTCACGGTGGTGTTGCTGTCTTGCTTGGGCTTTGGTGAGACATGTCTGGAGGGGAGTTATGCAATGCTTCTCTTGTCGCCTGTGTCCCTCCTTGTCCTGTACTGTCTTGGTAAAGGGCCCAGAATCCTTGCACTGCTGGATCTTCTGTGGCCCCAGGTTCTCTTCATTGGACTTCAAGGGATACAGGGCTAGGGTCCCATCCCAGCGCTTGATGGGGCACCTCCTGCTGCTGGCCATGTGACCAAAGGCGCCACAGTTCTTGCACTTCACCCTGGGGTCCTCCTCCTCTGCTGGAGGAACTCTGGGCCCAGCTGCGACCATACGCTGCTTGCCCATCTTCTGAGATGTCAGTGCTCTGTGGGTCTGGGGCTGTGTCTTCTGCATCGACAGCCACCGCTCCACCTGCATGTTCTGAAGGACTTTCTGTCTGGTGCAAAGTAGTGTGCTTCTCCAGAGGCACAAAAATGCTGCTGGATGATGCTTGACAAACCGCCGTGGAGAGTGCAGGTTCCCAGCAGAGCACCAGCAAGGCAGAGAGGGAAGGGCGGAGGCCTTATATAGGGCCCTACCATGGGATTAGCATACAGCCTGTTCATCTGAGCATCACAAATCCAGTCAAGCTTCATCAGATTCTGTCTGAGCAAAAGAAGGCATCCTCCTTGGGTCGCTAGCAATTTGAGCAGACCCTGCCATATTTCTTACCTCTCACCAAAATTCACCATTGCATTTTGGAAACTTTGCTCTGCAATGCGCCTTTCCTTTTCTTCTTTGTGTCCCTCTGCCCTGCTAGGGAGGCAGTTTCTCTTTTTTGAGTGTGGGTGTGTCTGTGTCTTTGTGTGTGTGTGTGTGTGTGTGTGCATGTTTGTGTGTGTGTGTTTGAAGAGTGTTTGGAGATATGAAAGTTTGACAAGGTATTTTTAAGCATTGCGTTCTTCCATCAGTGGTTAAATAGTCTTGCCCTGCAGAGCCATTGAAGAGGAAATAGAAGGGCTAACCCTAGCCCTAACCCTAACCCTAACCCTCACCGTAACCCCTAACCCTGACCCTGACTCTGACCCTGATGCTGATGTTGACCCTGACCTTGACCCCGACCCCGAGCCCTGGCTGGAGTTATGGCTTAAGTGGCAAAGCCTCGGCCTTGCAGTGCCAGCATGTATTATGGGTGTGGTCTGTGTCCCAGGCGCACCTGTTCGCATTCAGCTCTCTGCTTATAGGCTTGGAAAGCAGTGGTGGGTGGCCCAAAGACTCGAGAGGCTGCATCCACCTGGGAGACCCAGAAGAAGCTCCTGACTCCAGGCTTCAGATCCACTCAGCCTTGGCTGTGGCAGCCATTTGGGCAGTGAACTAGCACATGGCAGATCCTGCTTTCCCTTTCTTGCTTTCCCGCTCTCTCCCCCTCTGTCAATCTGCCTATTCCGTAAACATCAGTCTCTTATTTGTGTGTGTGTGTGTGTGTGTGTGTGTGTGTGTGTATGTGTGTGTGTGTGCGTGCGCGTGTGTGTGTGAGTACAAAGAGGAATTAGCAACCTATCAGCTGTGGGTCTGGCGCCGTTGCTCAAAAGGCTAATAATCTTCCACCCTAAGTGACAGCATCCAACAGGGCTGCTGCCTCAAGGCTTGGCCGCTCTAACTCCCATCCAGTTCCCTGCTTAGAGACTGGGGAAGTGGCAGAGGATGGCCCATGTCCTTGAGTCCCTGCCCCCCATCTCCCAAGGTTGACCCGAACCAGCTCCTGGCTTGTGGCTTCAGATTGGCTCAGCTCAGTCCATGGCAGCCATCTGGGGCGTGAACAGCAGATGCAAGATCTTTCTCTCGCCATCCCGTCTTCTCTGTGAAAACTGCAGTTCCCATAACGAGAAGCAGGTTCTGGAAAAGAATTCTATTTGCATCCTAGCATATCTTGCTGTTTGTCTGTTTGTTGAGTGATTTTTGAACAAATATTGTCCTCGTTTCTTTGTACATGCAAAGTGCTGGCATCACTACAGCATGGGTCGATGGCCTTTGGACACATATACAGAACATTTTCTAGGCTTCAGAGATGATGGAATCTGTGGAATAGCAGGATTCGGGAGCACTCTGGGCTGTTGCTGCCTCTTAGCGCCTGGCAGCTTAACCCAGAGGCTGTGGAGGCAGCTCAGCCCCATGTCATTCACAGCAGTCTGGGAAGTGCAAGGCAGGGTCCACTGCTTCTATCCAAACCGGAACCAGATGTGGCTGCTCGAGGGAACCCCGGTGTTTCCTGGGAAACATCGTGTGTCTCTGCCTCCCCAATCTGGTGCATTCCACGGGAGCAAAATTGTGGTGGACAACCTATCTCACAGTCCTACAGGTCTGCACCGAAGCGACAGCCTCCCGAGTGTTGCCCACACCCTGTGCCCCTCGCTTGCCAGCCTCTGCAGGAGGCCGGTGCTCCGGCATAATGGTCAAGTGGTCACTGGCAGAGCTGGCATCCAATGCCGGCTGCGCCGGAAGACTTGGGAGCATGTCCTTACCCGCGGGATGCATGAGAGGTAGGATTTCACTCAGAGAGAAGATCACAGGGCACAAAGCCTTTGTACGGGCACACCCATGCACTTCACTTGTGCACTACCCTGCCGCCAAGACATACATGCGAAAGGCTCTCGGAGTGAAGTGCCTGGGACACCAGGAGCGGCATCTTGGCATGATAGCTCTTCCTCTTGGGAGCTCTGGCCGGGCCCTGCTTCCAAGAGTTCGAGCCCAAAGTACAGCCCTCGTGACCCCCAAAGCTTCATTGGGAGACCCGTGCAGATGAGCTTCTCAGATTTCTAGCTGTGCTAGGTGTCACACTAGGTGTCCTGCAAGCAACTGCATAGCATCCTCACCTTCGTGGAAAAGCCATTCTTCCCAGTGGGCTTGCACCGGACAAAGAATGACAACCAACAGGATTCAAAGAAGCCTCACACTCTGTGAGGTCCCCGCGGTGCTCCTGCCGAACACCTGAGGGCGCTGTGATTGCGCAGGCGCAGCCTGCTCCTTGCAGCTTTCCCCTAGCCCAAGTTCACATTCCCTTCCCTTTGGCATCTCACTCCTGGTCAGTGTCCTCGGAAGAGGATGAGACCTGGAGATCCTCATAGAGCGCGCTGAGTGGGGATTTGGAGCAGGATCCCACTCTGTCATCTGCAACGGGGGTCTTCAGTGGTCGAGGAACGGCCTCCTCAGGAGGCTGGGAGGAGGGAGTGCTGATGATTGTGCAGCTCCACCGGTTGCCCTGAACTCTGCTGAGGAGCATCTTGAGGGACTGCAGGTGAGGGGCAGAGCCAGGACTTGGGGCATGGGAGACAGTGCAGTCCGGGGAAGGCTTCAGCTGAGGTCTCTTGCTTGGAGGCTGCTGATGAGCGCTGAGCTCTGGATTTGGTGAGCTCTGGGTCACATGCCATGATGATTTCCTTGCAACTCCTGCTGTAGCTGGCCGTGGCTGTGGCAGTGGCTGTTGTGTTTGGAGAGTCACCGGCTCTCTGGTCTGACTGGCATTGTGTGATGCAGGGACAGCAGCAGCGAGCCTTGGCCTCTTGGCGCCCGTCTGCCAAGAAGCTCTGGGCCAATGGGCAGATCTCTTGCCTGGAATGATGCTGCCGAGAGTGGAGTGTGGACACATTCTGCGTGTGGGACCCTGCAGCTTGGCCTGTGTCCACCCCTCAGGACACCTGACTGGTGCATGAGATTGGATGCTTTGAGGTCGGCCTTGCATCGTGGAGGCCTCTTGGGGAAGAGGAGACGCAGGGACTGCAGACCTCTCTTCTGCCTGAGCTTGGAGAAGAGGATTCATGCCGGTTGTCTTCTTGGTTGTGTGCACAGGCCGCGGCCTACTGGGTGTCCTCAGAAGCTTTTCAGAGGAGTCAGTGGCATTCTCACGGTGGTGTTGCTGTCTTGCTTGGGCTTTGGTGAGACATGTCTGGAGGGGAGTTATGCAATGCTTCTCTTGTCGCCTGTGTCCCTCCTTGTCCTGTACTGTCTTGGTAAAGGGCCCAGAATCCTTGCACTGCTGGATCTTCTGTGGCCCCAGGTTCTCTTCATTGGACTTCAAGGGATACAGGGCTAGGGTCCCATCCCAGCGCTTGATGGGGCACTTCCTGCTGCTGGCCATGTGACCAAAGGCGCCACAGTTCTTGCACTTCACCCTGGGGTCCTCCTCCTCTGCTGGAGGAACTCTGGGCCCAGCTGCGACCATACGCTGCTTGCCCATCTTCTGAGATGTCAGTGCTCTGTGGGTCTGGGGCTGTGTCTTCTGCATCGACAGCCACCGCTCCACCTGCATGTTCTGAAGGACTTTCTGTCTGGTGCAAAGTAGTGTGCTTCTCCAGAGGCACAAAAATGCTGCTGGATGATGCTTGACAAACCGCCGTGGAGAGTGCAGGTTCCCAGCAGAGCACCAGCAAGGCAGAGAGGGAAGGGCGGAGGCCTTATATAGGGCCCTACCATGGGATTAGCATACAGCCTGTTCATCTGAGCATCACAAATCCAGTCAAGCTTCATCAGATTCTGTCTGAGCAAAAGAAGGCATCCTCCTTGGGTCGCTAGCAATTTGAGCAGACCCTGCCATATTTCTTACCTCTCACCAAAATTCACCATTGCATTTTGGAAACTTTGCTCTGCAATGCGCCTTTCCTTTTCTTCTTTGTGTCCCTCTGCCCTGCTAGGGAGGCAGTTTCTCTTTTTTGAGTGTGGGTGTGTCTGTGTCTTTGTGTGTGTGTGTGTGTGTGTGTGCATGTTTGTGTGTGTGTGTTTGAAGAGTGTTTGGAGATATGAAAGTTTGACAAGGTATTTTTAAGCATTGCGTTCTTCCATCAGTGGTTAAATAGTCTTGCCCTGCAGAGCCATTGAAGAGGAAATAGAAGGGCTAACCCTAGCCCTAACCCTAACCCTAACCCTCACCGTAACCCCTAACCCTGACCCTGACTCTGACCCTGATGCTGATGTTGACCCTGACCTTGACCCCGACCCCGAGCCCTGGCTGGAGTTATGGCTTAAGTGGCAAAGCCTCGGCCTTGCAGTGCCAGCATGTATTATGGGTGTGGTCTGTGTCCCAGGCGCACCTGTTCGCATTCAGCTCTCTGCTTATAGGCTTGGAAAGCAGTGGTGGGTGGCCCAAAGACTCGAGAGGCTGCATCCACCTGGGAGACCCAGAAGAAGCTCCTGACTCCAGGCTTCAGATCCACTCAGCCTTGGCTGTGGCAGCCATTTGGGCAGTGAACTAGCACATGGCAGATCCTGCTTTCCCTTTCTTGCTTTCCCGCTCTCTCCCCCTCTGTCAATCTGCCTATTCCGTAAACATCAGTCTCTTATTTGTGTGTGTGTGTGTGTGTGTGTGTGTGTGTATGTGTGTGTGTGTGCGTGCGCGTGTGTGTGTGAGTACAAAGAGGAATTAGCAACCTATCAGCTGTGGGTCTGGCGCCGTTGCTCAAAAGGCTAATAATCTTCCACCCTAAGTGACAGCATCCAACAGGGCTGCTGCCTCAAGGCTTGGCCGCTCTAACTCCCATCTAGTTCCCTGCTTAGAGACTGGGGAAGTGGCAGAGGATGGCCCATGTCCTTGAGTCCCTGCCCCCCATCTCCCAAGGTTGACCCGAACCAGCTCCTGGCTTGTGGCTTCAGATTGGCTCAGCTCAGTCCATGGCAGCCATCTGGGGCGTGAACAGCAGATGCAAGATCTTTCTCTCGCCATCCCGTCTTCTCTGTGAAAACTGCAGTTCCCATAACGAGAAGCAGGTTCTGGAAAAGAATTCTATTTGCATCCTAGCATATCTTGCTGTTTGTCTGTTTGTTGAGTGATTTTTGAACAAATATTGTCCTCGTTTCTTTGTACATGCAAAGTGCTGGCATCACTACAGCATGGGTCGATGGCCTTTGGACACATATACAGAACATTTTCTAGGCTTCAGAGATGATGGAATCTGTGGAATAGCAGGATTCGGGAGCACTCTGGGCTGTTGCTGCCTCTTAGCGCCTGGCAGCTTAACCCAGAGGCTGTGGAGGCAGCTCAGCCCCATGTCATTCACAGCAGTCTGGGAAGTGCAAGGCAGGGTCCACTGCTTCTATCCAAACCGGAACCAGATGTGGCTGCTCGAGGGAACCCCGGTGTTTCCTGGGAAACATCGTGTGTCTCTGCCTCCCCAATCTGGTGCATTCCACGGGAGCAAAATTGTGGTGGACAACCTATCTCACAGTCCTACAGGTCTGCACCGAAGCGACAGCCTCCCGAGTGTTGCCCACACCCTGTGCCCCTCGCTTGCCAGCCTCTGCAGGAGGCCGGTGCTCCGGCATAATGGTCAAGTGGTCACTGGCAGAGCTGGCATCCAATGCCGGCTGCGCCGGAAGACTTGGGAGCATGTCCTTACCCGCGGGATGCATGAGAGGTAGGATTTCACTCAGAGAGAAGATCACAGGGCACAAAGCCTTTGTACGGGCACACCCATGCACTTCACTTGTGCACTACCCTGCCGCCAAGACATACATGCGAAAGGCTCTCGGAGTGAAGTGCCTGGGACACCAGGAGCGGCATCTTGGCATGATAGCTCTTCCTCTTGGGAGCTCTGGCCGGGCCCTGCTTCCAAGAGTTCGAGCCCAAAGTACAGCCCTCGTGACCCCCAAAGCTTCATTGGGAGACCCGTGCAGATGAGCTTCTCAGATTTCTAGCTGTGCTAGGTGTCACACTAGGTGTCCTGCAAGCAACTGCATAGCATCCTCACCTTCGTGGAAAAGCCATTCTTCCCAGTGGGCTTGCACCGGACAAAGAATGACAACCAACAGGATTCAAAGAAGCCTCACACTCTGTGAGGTCCCCGCGGTGCTCCTGCCGAACACCTGAGGGCGCTGTGATTGCGCAGGCGCAGCCTGCTCCTTGCAGCTTTCCCCTAGCCCAAGTTCACATTCCCTTCCCTTTGGCATCTCACTCCTGGTCAGTGTCCTCGGAAGAGGATGAGACCTGGAGATCCTCATAGAGCGCGCTGAGTGGGGATTTGGAGCAGGATCCCACTCTGTCATCTGCAACGGGGGTCTTCAGTGGTCGAGGAACGGCCTCCTCAGGAGGCTGGGAGGAGGGAGTGCTGATGATTGTGCAGCTCCACCGGTTGCCCTGAACTCTGCTGAGGAGCATCTTGAGGGACTGCAGGTGAGGGGCAGAGCCAGGACTTGGGGCATGGGAGACAGTGCAGTCCGGGGAAGGCTTCAGCTGAGGTCTGTTGCTTGGAGGCTGCTGATGAGCGCTGAGCTCTGGATTTGGTGAGCTCTGGGTCACATGCCATGATGATTTCCTTGCAACTCCTGCTGTAGCTGGCCGTGGCTGTGGCAGTGGCTGTTGTGTTTGGAGAGTCACCGGCTCTCTGGTCTGACTGGCATTGTGTGATGCAGGGACAGCAGCAGCGAGCCTTGGCCTCTTGGCGCCCGTCTGCCAAGAAGCTCTGGGCCAATGGGCAGATCTCTTGCCTGGAATGATGCTGCCGAGAGTGGAGTGTGGACACATTCTGCGTGTGGGACCCTGCAGCTTGGCCTGTGTCCACCCCTCAGGACACCTGACTGGTGCATGAGATTGGATGCTTTGAGGTCGGCCTTGCATCGTGGAGGCCTCTTGGGGAAGAGGAGACGCAGGGACTGCAGACCTCTCTTCTGCCTGAGCTTGGAGAAGAGGATTCATGCCGGTTGTCTTCTTGGTTGTGTGCACAGGCCGCGGCCTACTGGGTGTCCTCAGAAGCTTTTCAGAGGAGTCAGTGGCATTCTCACGGTGGTGTTGCTGTCTTGCTTGGGCTTTGGTGAGACATGTCTGGAGGGGAGTTATGCAATGCTTCTCTTGTCGCCTGTGTCCCTCCTTGTCCTGTACTGTCTTGGTAAAGGGCCCAGAATCCTTGCACTGCTGGATCTTCTGTGGCCCCAGGTTCTCTTCATTGGACTTCAAGGGATACAGGGCTAGGGTCCCATCCCAGCGCTTGATGGGGCACCTCCTGCTGCTGGCCATGTGACCAAAGGCGCCACAGTTCTTGCACTTCACCCTGGGGTCCTCCTCCTCTGCTGGAGGAACTCTGGGCCCAGCTGCGACCATACGCTGCTTGCCCATCTTCTGAGATGTCAGTGCTCTGTGGGTCTGGGGCTGTGTCTTCTGCATCGACAGCCACCGCTCCACCTGCATGTTCTGAAGGACTTTCTGTCTGGTGCAAAGTAGTGTGCTTCTCCAGAGGCACAAAAATGCTGCTGGATGATGCTTGACAAACCGCCGTGGAGAGTGCAGGTTCCCAGCAGAGCACCAGCAAGGCAGAGAGGGAAGGGCGGAGGCCTTATATAGGGCCCTACCATGGGATTAGCATACAGCCTGTTCATCTGAGCATCACAAATCCAGTCAAGCTTCATCAGATTCTGTCTGAGCAAAAGAAGGCATCCTCCTTGGGTCGCTAGCAATTTGAGCAGACCCTGCCATATTTCTTACCTCTCACCAAAATTCACCATTGCATTTTGGAAACTTTGCTCTGCAATGCGCCTTTCCTTTTCTTCTTTGTGTCCCTCTGCCCTGCTAGGGAGGCAGTTTCTCTTTTTTGAGTGTGGGTGTGTCTGTGTCTTTGTGTGTGTGTGTGTGTGTGTGTGCATGTTTGTGTGTGTGTGTTTGAAGAGTGTTTGGAGATATGAAAGTTTGACAAGGTATTTTTAAGCATTGCGTTCTTCCATCAGTGGTTAAATAGTCTTGCCCTGCAGAGCCATTGAAGAGGAAATAGAAGGGCTAACCCTAGCCCTAACCCTAACCCTCACCGTAACCCCTAACCCTGACCCTGACTCTGACCCTGATGCTGATGTTGACCCTGACCTTGACCCCGACCCCGAGCCCTGGCTGGAGTTATGGCTTAAGTGGCAAAGCCTCGGCCTTGCAGTGCCAGCATGTATTATGGGTGTGGTCTGTGTCCCAGGCGCACCTGTTCGCATTCAGCTCTCTGCTTATAGGCTTGGAAAGCAGTGGTGGGTGGCCCAAAGACTCGAGAGGCTGCATCCACCTGGGAGACCCAGAAGAAGCTCCTGACTCCAGGCTTCAGATCCACTCAGCCTTGGCTGTGGCAGCCATTTGGGCAGTGAACTAGCACATGGCAGATCCTGCTTTCCCTTTCTTGCTTTCCCGCTCTCTCCCCCTCTGTCAATCTGCCTATTCCGTAAACATCAGTCTCTTATTTGTGTGTGTGTGTGTGTGTGTGTGTGTGTATGTGTGTGTGTGTGCGTGCGCGTGTGTGTGTGAGTACAAAGAGGAATTAGCAACCTATCAGCTGTGGGTCTGGCGCCGTTGCTCAAAAGGCTAATAATCTTCCACCCTAAGTGACAGCATCCAACAGGGCTGCTGCCTCAAGGCTTGGCCGCTCTAACTCCCATCCAGTTCCCTGCTTAGAGACTGGGGAAGTGGCAGAGGATGGCCCATGTCCTTGAGTCCCTGCCCCCCATCTCCCAAGGTTGACCCGAACCAGCTCCTGGCTTGTGGCTTCAGATTGGCTCAGCTCAGTCCATGGCAGCCATCTGGGGCGTGAACAGCAGATGCAAGATCTTTCTCTCGCCATCCCGTCTTCTCTGTGAAAACTGCAGTTCCCATAACGAGAAGCAGGTTCTGGAAAAGAATTCTATTTGCATCCTAGCATATCTTGCTGTTTGTCTGTTTGTTGAGTGATTTTTGAACAAATATTGTCCTCGTTTCTTTGTACATGCAAAGTGCTGGCATCACTACAGCATGGGTCGATGGCCTTTGGACACATATACAGAACATTTTCTAGGCTTCAGAGATGATGGAATCTGTGGAATAGCAGGATTCGGGAGCACTCTGGGCTGTTGCTGCCTCTTAGCGCCTGGCAGCTTAACCCAGAGGCTGTGGAGGCAGCTCAGCCCCATGTCATTCACAGCAGTCTGGGAAGTGCAAGGCAGGGTCCACTGCTTCTATCCAAACCAGAACCAGATGTGGCTGCTCGAGGGAACCCCGGTGTTTCCTGGGAAACATCGTGTGTCTCTGCCTCCCCAATCTGGTGCATTCCACGGGAGCAAAATTGTGGTGGACAACCTATCTCACAGTCCTACAGGTCTGCACCGAAGCGACAGCCTCCCGAGTGTTGCCCACACCCTGTGCCCCTCGCTTGCCAGCCTCTGCAGGAGGCCGGTGCTCCGGCATAATGGTCAAGTGGTCACTGGCAGAGCTGGCATCCAATGCCGGCTGCGCCGGAAGACTTGGGAGCATGTCCTTACCCGCGGGATGCATGAGAGGTAGGATTTCACTCAGAGAGAAGATCACAGGGCACAAAGCCTTTGTACGGGCACACCCATGCACTTCACTTGTGCACTACCCTGCCGCCAAGACATACATGCGAAAGGCTCTCGGAGTGAAGTGCCTGGGACACCAGGAGCGGCATCTTGGCATGATAGCTCTTCCTCTTGGGAGCTCTGGCCGGGCCCTGCTTCCAAGAGTTCGAGCCCAAAGTACAGCCCTCGTGACCCCCAAAGCTTCATTGGGAGACCCGTGCAGATGAGCTTCTCAGATTTCTAGCTGTGCTAGGTGTCACACTAGGTGTCCTGCAAGCAACTGCATAGCATCCTCACCTTCGTGGAAAAGCCATTCTTCCCAGTGGGCTTGCACCGGACAAAGAATGACAACCAACAGGATTCAAAGAAGCCTCACACTCTGTGAGGTCCCCGCGGTGCTCCTGCCGAACACCTGAGGGCGCTGTGATTGCGCAGGCGCAGCCTGCTCCTTGCAGCTTTCCCCTAGCCCAAGTTCACATTCCCTTCCCTTTGGCATCTCACTCCTGGTCAGTGTCCTCGGAAGAGGATGAGACCTGGAGATCCTCATAGAGCGCGCTGAGTGGGGATTTGGAGCAGGATCCCACTCTGTCATCTGCAACGGGGGTCTTCAGTGGTCGAGGAACGGCCTCCTCAGGAGGCTGGGAGGAGGGAGTGCTGATGATTGTGCAGCTCCACCGGTTGCCCTGAACTCTGCTGAGGAGCATCTTGAGGGACTGCAGGTGAGGGGCAGAGCCAGGACTTGGGGCATGGGAGACAGTGCAGTCCGGGGAAGGCTTCAGCTGAGGTCTGTTGCTTGGAGGCTGCTGATGAGCGCTGAGCTCTGGATTTGGTGAGCTCTGGGTCACATGCCATGATGATTTCCTTGCAACTCCTGCTGTAGCTGGCCGTGGCTGTGGCAGTGGCTGTTGTGTTTGGAGAGTCACCGGCTCTCTGGTCTGACTGGCATTGTGTGATGCAGGGACAGCAGCAGCGAGCCTTGGCCTCTTGGCGCCCGTCTGCCAAGAAGCTCTGGGCCAATGGGCAGATCTCTTGCCTGGAATGATGCTGCCGAGAGTGGAGTGTGGACACATTCTGCGTGTGGGACCCTGCAGCTTGGCCTGTGTCCACCCCTCAGGACACCTGACTGGTGCATGAGATTGGATGCTTTGAGGTCGGCCTTGCATCGTGGAGGCCTCTTGGGGAAGAGGAGACGCAGGGACTGCAGACCTCTCTTCTGCCTGAGCTTGGAGAAGAGGATTCATGCCGGTTGTCTTCTTGGTTGTGTGCACAGGCCGCGGCCTACTGGGTGTCCTCAGAAGCTTTTCAGAGGAGTCAGTGGCATTCTCACGGTGGTGTTGCTGTCTTGCTTGGGCTTTGGTGAGACATGTCTGGAGGGGAGTTATGCAATGCTTCTCTTGTCGCCTGTGTCCCTCCTTGTCCTGTACTGTCTTGGTAAAGGGCCCAGAATCCTTGCACTGCTGGATCTTCTGTGGCCCCAGGTTCTCTTCATTGGACTTCAAGGGATACAGGGCTAGGGTCCCATCCCAGCGCTTGATGGGGCACCTCCTGCTGCTGGCCATGTGACCAAAGGCGCCACAGTTCTTGCACTTCACCCTGGGGTCCTCCTCCTCTGCTGGAGGAACTCTGGGCCCAGCTGCGACCATACGCTGCTTGCCCATCTTCTGAGATGTCAGTGCTCTGTGGGTCTGGGGCTGTGTCTTCTGCATCGACAGCCACCGCTCCACCTGCATGTTCTGAAGGACTTTCTGTCTGGTGCAAAGTAGTGTGCTTCTCCAGAGGCACAAAAATGCTGCTGGATGATGCTTGACAAACCGCCGTGGAGAGTGCAGGTTCCCAGCAGAGCACCAGCAAGGCAGAGAGGGAAGGGCGGAGGCCTTATATAGGGCCCTACCATGGGATTAGCATACAGCCTGTTCATCTGAGCATCACAAATCCAGTCAAGCTTCATCAGATTCTGTCTGAGCAAAAGAAGGCATCCTCCTTGGGTCGCTAGCAATTTGAGCAGACCCTGCCATATTTCTTACCTCTCACCAAAATTCACCATTGCATTTTGGAAACTTTGCTCTGCAATGCGCCTTTCCTTTTCTTCTTTGTGTCCCTCTGCCCTGCTAGGGAGGCAGTTTCTCTTTTTTGAGTGTGGGTGTGTCTGTGTCTTTGTGTGTGTGTGTGTGTGTGTGTGCATGTTTGTGTGTGTGTGTTTGAAGAGTGTTTGGAGATATGAAAGTTTGACAAGGTATTTTTAAGCATTGCGTTCTTCCATCAGTGGTTAAATAGTCTTGCCCTGCAGAGCCATTGAAGAGGAAATAGAAGGGCTAACCCTAGCCCTAACCCTAACCCTAACCCTCACCGTAACCCCTAACCCTGACCCTGACTCTGACCCTGATGCTGATGTTGACCCTGACCTTGACCCCGACCCCGAGCCCTGGCTGGAGTTATGGCTTAAGTGGCAAAGCCTCGGCCTTGCAGTGCCAGCATGTATTATGGGTGTGGTCTGTGTCCCAGGCGCACCTGTTCGCATTCAGCTCTCTGCTTATAGGCTTGGAAAGCAGTGGTGGGTGGCCCAAAGACTCGAGAGGCTGCATCCACCTGGGAGACCCAGAAGAAGCTCCTGACTCCAGGCTTCAGATCCACTCAGCCTTGGCTGTGGCAGCCATTTGGGCAGTGAACTAGCACATGGCAGATCCTGCTTTCCCTTTCTTGCTTTCCCGCTCTCTCCCCCTCTGTCAATCTGCCTATTCCGTAAACATCAGTCTCTTATTTGTGTGTGTGTGTGTGTGTGTGTGTGTGTGTATGTGTGTGTGTGTGCGTGCGCGTGTGTGTGTGAGTACAAAGAGGAATTAGCAACCTATCAGCTGTGGGTCTGGCGCCGTTGCTCAAAAGGCTAATAATCTTCCACCCTAAGTGACAGCATCCAACAGGGCTGCTGCCTCAAGGCTTGGCCGCTCTAACTCCCATCCAGTTCCCTGCTTAGAGACTGGGGAAGTGGCAGAGGATGGCCCATGTCCTTGAGTCCCTGCCCCCCATCTCCCAAGGTTGACCCGAACCAGCTCCTGGCTTGTGGCTTCAGATTGGCTCAGCTCAGTCCATGGCAGCCATCTGGGGCGTGAACAGCAGATGCAAGATCTTTCTCTCGCCATCCCGTCTTCTCTGTGAAAACTGCAGTTCCCATAACGAGAAGCAGGTTCTGGAAAAGAATTCTATTTGCATCCTAGCATATCTTGCTGTTTGTCTGTTTGTTGAGTGATTTTTGAACAAATATTGTCCTCGTTTCTTTGTACATGCAAAGTGCTGGCATCACTACAGCATGGGTCGATGGCCTTTGGACACATATACAGAACATTTTCTAGGCTTCAGAGATGATGGAATCTGTGGAATAGCAGGATTCGGGAGCACTCTGGGCTGTTGTTGCCTCTTAGCGCCTGGCAGCTTAACCCAGAGGCTGTGGAGGCAGCTCAGCCCCATGTCATTCACAGCAGTCTGGGAAGTGCAAGGCAGGGTCCACTGCTTCTATCCAAACCGGAACCAGATGTGGCTGCTCGAGGGAACCCCGGTGTTTCCTGGGAAACATCGTGTGTCTCTGCCTCCCCAATCTGGTGCATTCCACGGGAGCAAAATTGTGGTGGACAACCTATCTCACAGTCCTACAGGTCTGCACCGAAGCGACAGCCTCCCGAGTGTTGCCCACACCCTGTGCCCCTCGCTTGCCAGCCTCTGCAGGAGGCCGGTGCTCCGGCATAATGGTCAAGTGGTCACTGGCAGAGCTGGCATCCAATGCCGGCTGCGCCGGAAGACTTGGGAGCATGTCCTTACCCGCGGGATGCATGAGAGGTAGGATTTCACTCAGAGAGAAGATCACAGGGCACAAAGCCTTTGTACGGGCACACCCATGCACTTCACTTGTGCACTACCCTGCCGCCAAGACATACATGCGAAAGGCTCTCGGAGTGAAGTGCCTGGGACACCAGGAGCGGCATCTTGGCATGATAGCTCTTCCTCTTGGGAGCTCTGGCCGGACCCTGCTTCCAAGAGTTCGAGCCCAAAGTACAGCCCTCGTGACCCCCAAAGCTTCATTGGGAGACCCGTGCAGATGAGCTTCTCAGATTTCTAGCTGTGCTAGGTGTCACACTAGGTGTCCTGCAAGCAACTGCATAGCATCCTCACCTTCGTGGAAAAGCCATTCTTCCCAGTGGGCTTGCACCGGACAAAGAATGACAACCAACAGGATTCAAAGAAGCCTCACACTCTGTGAGGTCCCCGCGGTGCTCCTGCCGAACACCTGAGGGCGCTGTGATTGCGCAGGCGCAGCCTGCTCCTTGCAGCTTTCCCCTAGCCCAAGTTCACATTCCCTTCCCTTTGGCATCTCACTCCTGGTCAGTGTCCTCGGAAGAGGATGAGACCTGGAGATCCTCATAGAGCGCGCTGAGTGGGGATTTGGAGCAGGATCCCACTCTGTCATCTGCAACGGGGGTCTTCAGTGGTCGAGGAACGGCCTCCTCAGGAGGCTGGGAGGAGGGAGTGCTGATGATTGTGCAGCTCCACCGGTTGTCCTGAACTCTGCTGAGGAGCATCTTGAGGGACTGCAGGTGAGGGGCAGAGCCAGGACTTGGGGCATGGGAGACAGTGCAGTCCGGGGAAGGCTTCAGCTGAGGTCTGTTGCTTGGAGGCTGCTGATGAGCGCTGAGCTCTGGATTTGGTGAGCTCTGGGTCACATGCCATGATGATTTCCTTGCAACTCCTGCTGTAGCTGGCCGTGGCTGTGGCAGTGGCTGTTGTGTTTGGAGAGTCACCGGCTCTCTGGTCTGACTGGCATTGTGTGATGCAGGGACAGCAGCAGCGAGCCTTGGCCTCTTGGCGCCCGTCTGCCAAGAAGCTCTGGGCCAATGGGCAGATCTCTTGCCTGGAATGATGCTGCCGAGAGTGGAGCGTGGACACATTCTGCGTGCGGGACCCTGCGGCTTGGCCTGTGTCCACCCCTCAGGACACCTGACTGGTGCATGAGATTGGATGCTTTGAGGTCGGCCTTGCATCGTGGAGGCCTCTTGGGGAAGAGGAGACGCAGGGACTGCAGACCTCTCTTCTGCCTGAGCTTGGAGAAGAGGATTCATGCCGGTTGTCTTCTTGGTTGTGTGCACAGGCCGCGGCCTACTGGGTGTCCTCAGAAGCTTTTCAGAGGAGTCAGTGGCATTCTCACGGTGGTGTTGCTGTCTTGCTTGGGCTTTGGTGAGACATGTCTGGAGGGGAGTTATGCAATGCTTCTCTTGTCGCCTGTGTCCCTCCTTGTCCTGTACTGTCTTGGTAAAGGGCCCAGAATCCTTGCACTGCTGGATCTTCTGTGGCCCCAGGTTCTCTTCATTGGACTTCAAGGGATACAGGGCTAGGGTCCCATCCCAGCGCTTGATGGGGCACCTCCTGCTGCTGGCCATGTGACCAAAGGCGCCACAGTTCTTGCACTTCACCCTGGGGTCCTCCTCCTCTGCTGGAGGAACTCTGGGCCCAGCTGCGACCATACGCTGCTTGCCCATCTTCTGAGATGTCAGTGCTCTGTGGGTCTGGGGCTGTGTCTTCTGCATCGACAGCCACCGCTCCACCTGCATGTTCTGAAGGACTTTCTGTCTGGTGCAAAGTAGTGTGCTTCTCCAGAGGCACAAAAATGCTGCTGGATGATGCTTGACAAACCGCCGTGGAGAGTGCAGGTTCCCAGCAGAGCACCAGCAAGGCAGAGAGGGAAGGGCGGAGGCCTTATATAGGGCCCTACCATGGGATTAGCATACAGCCTGTTCATCTGAGCATCACAAATCCAGTCAAGCTTCATCAGATTCTGTCTGAGCAAAAGAAGGCATCCTCCTTGGGTCGCTAGCAATTTGAGCAGACCCTGCCATATTTCTTACCTCTCACCAAAATTCACCATTGCATTTTGGAAACTTTGCTCTGCAATGCGCCTTTCCTTTTCTTCTTTGTGTCCCTCTGCCCTGCTAGGGAGGCAGTTTCTCTTTTTTGAGTGTGGGTGTGTCTGTGTCTTTGTGTGTGTGTGTGTGTGTGTGTGCATGTTTGTGTGTGTGTGTTTGAAGAGTGTTTGGAGATATGAAAGTTTGACAAGGTATTTTTAAGCATTGCGTTCTTCCATCAGTGGTTAAATAGTCTTGCCCTGCAGAGCCATTGAAGAGGAAATAGAAGGGCTAACCCTAGCCCTAACCCTAACCCTAACCCTCACCGTAACCCCTAACCCTGACCCTGACTCTGACCCTGATGCTGATGTTGACCCTGACCTTGACCCCGACCCCGAGCCCTGGCTGGAGTTATGGCTTAAGTGGCAAAGCCTCGGCCTTGCAGTGCCAGCATGTATTATGGGTGTGGTCTGTGTCCCAGGCGCACCTGTTCGCATTCAGCTCTCTGCTTATAGGCTTGGAAAGCAGTGGTGGGTGGCCCAAAGACTCGAGAGGCTGCATCCACCTGGGAGACCCAGAAGAAGCTCCTGACTCCAGGCTTCAGATCCACTCAGCCTTGGCTGTGGCAGCCATTTGGGCAGTGAACTAGCACATGGCAGATCCTGCTTTCCCTTTCTTGCTTTCCCGCTCTCTCCCCCTCTGTCAATCTGCCTATTCCGTAAACATCAGTCTCTTATTTGTGTGTGTGTGTGTGTGTGTGTGTGTGTATGTGTGTGTGTGTGCGTGCGCGTGTGTGTGTGAGTACAAAGAGGAATTAGCAACCTATCAGCTGTGGGTCTGGCGCCGTTGCTCAAAAGGCTAATAATCTTCCACCCTAAGTGACAGCATCCAACAGGGCTGCTGCCTCAAGGCTTGGCCGCTCTAACTCCCATCCAGTTCCCTGCTTAGAGACTGGGGAAGTGGCAGAGGATGGCCCATGTCCTTGAGTCCCTGCCCCCCATCTCCCAAGGTTGACCCGAACCAGCTCCTGGCTTGTGGCTTCAGATTGGCTCAGCTCAGTCCATGGCAGCCATCTGGGGCGTGAACAGCAGATGCAAGATCTTTCTCTCGCCATCCCGTCTTCTCTGTGAAAACTGCAGTTCCCATAACGAGAAGCAGGTTCTGGAAAAGAATTCTATTTGCATCCTAGCATATCTTGCTGTTTGTCTGTTTGTTGAGTGATTTTTGAACAAATATTGTCCTCGTTTCTTTGTACATGCAAAGTGCTGGCATCACTACAGCATGGGTCGATGGCCTTTGGACACATATACAGAACATTTTCTAGGCTTCAGAGATGATGGAATCTGTGGAATAGCAGGATTCGGGAGCACTCTGGGCTGTTGCTGCCTCTTAGCGCCTGGCAGCTTAACCCAGAGGCTGTGGAGGCAGCTCAGCCCCATGTCATTCACAGCAGTCTGGGAAGTGCAAGGCAGGGTCCACTGCTTCTATCCAAACCGGAACCAGATGTGGCTGCTCGAGGGAACCCCGGTGTTTCCTGGGAAACATCGTGTGTCTCTGCCTCCCCAATCTGGTGCATTCCACGGGAGCAAAATTGTGGTGGACAACCTATCTCACAGTCCTACAGGTCTGCACCGAAGCGACAGCCTCCCGAGTGTTGCCCACACCCTGTGCCCCTCGCTTGCCAGCCTCTGCAGGAGGCCGGTGCTCCGGCATAATGGTCAAGTGGTCACTGGCAGAGCTGGCATCCAATGCCGGCTGCGCCGGAAGACTTGGGAGCATGTCCTTACCCGCGGGATGCATGAGAGGTAGGATTTCACTCAGAGAGAAGATCACAGGGCACAAAGCCTTTGTACGGGCACACCCATGCACTTCACTTGTGCACTACCCTGCCGCCAAGACATACATGCGAAAGGCTCTCGGAGTGAAGTGCCTGGGACACCAGGAGCGGCATCTTGGCATGATAGCTCTTCCTCTTGGGAGCTCTGGCCGGGCCCTGCTTCCAAGAGTTCGAGCCCAAAGTACAGCCCTCGTGACCCCCAAAGCTTCATTGGGAGACCCGTGCAGATGAGCTTCTCAGATTTCTAGCTGTGCTAGGTGTCACACTAGGTGTCCTGCAAGCAACTGCATAGCATCCTCACCTTCGTGGAAAAGCCATTCTTCCCAGTGGGCTTGCACCGGACAAAGAATGACAACCAACAGGATTCAAAGAAGCCTCACACTCTGTGAGGTCCCCGCGGTGCTCCTGCCGAACACCTGAGGGCGCTGTGATTGCGCAGGCGCAGCCTGCTCCTTGCAGCTTTCCCCTAGCCCAAGTTCACATTCCCTTCCCTTTGGCATCTCACTCCTGGTCAGTGTCCTCGGAAGAGGATGAGACCTGGAGATCCTCATAGAGCGCGCTGAGTGGGGATTTGGAGCAGGATCCCACTCTGTCATCTGCAACGGGGGTCTTCAGTGGTCGAGGAACGGCCTCCTCAGGAGGCTGGGAGGAGGGAGTGCTGATGATTGTGCAGCTCCACCGGTTGCCCTGAACTCTGCTGAGGAGCATCTTGAGGGACTGCAGGTGAGGGGCAGAGCCAGGACTTGGGGCATGGGAGACAGTGCAGTCCGGGGAAGGCTTCAGCTGAGGTCTGTTGCTTGGAGGCTGCTGATGAGCGCTGAGCTCTGGATTTGGTGAGCTCTGGGTCACATGCCATGATGATTTCCTTGCAACTCCTGCTGTAGCTGGCCGTGGCTGTGGCAGTGGCTGTTGTGTTTGGAGAGTCACCGGCTCTCTGGTCTGACTGGCATTGTGTGATGCAGGGACAGCAGCAGCGAGCCTTGGCCTCTTGGCGCCCGTCTGCCAAGAAGCTCTGGGCCAATGGGCAGATCTCTTGCCTGGAATGATGCTGCCGAGAGTGGAGTGTGGACACATTCTGCGTGTGGGACCCTGCAGCTTGGCCTGTGTCCACCCCTCAGGACACCTGACTGGTGCATGAGATTGGATGCTTTGAGGTCGGCCTTGCATCGTGGAGGCCTCTTGGGGAAGAGGAGACGCAGGGACTGCAGACCTCTCTTCTGCCTGAGCTTGGAGAAGAGGATTCATGCCGGTTGTCTTCTTGGTTGTGTGCACAGGCCGCGGCCTACTGGGTGTCCTCAGAAGCTTTTCAGAGGAGTCAGTGGCATTCTCACGGTGGTGTTGCTGTCTTGCTTGGGCTTTGGTGAGACATGTCTGGAGGGGAGTTATGCAATGCTTCTCTTGTCGCCTGTGTCCCTCCTTGTCCTGTACTGTCTTGGTAAAGGGCCCAGAATCCTTGCACTGCTGGATCTTCTGTGGCCCCAGGTTCTCTTCATTGGACTTCAAGGGATACAGGGCTAGGGTCCCATCCCAGCGCTTGATGGGGCACCTCCTGCTGCTGGCCATGTGACCAAAGGCGCCACAGTTCTTGCACTTCACCCTGGGGTCCTCCTCCTCTGCTGGAGGAACTCTGGGCCCAGCTGCGACCATACGCTGCTTGCCCATCTTCTGAGATGTCAGTGCTCTGTGGGTCTGGGGCTGTGTCTTCTGCATCGACAGCCACCGCTCCACCTGCATGTTCTGAAGGACTTTCTGTCTGGTGCAAAGTAGTGTGCTTCTCCAGAGGCACAAAAATGCTGCTGGATGATGCTTGACAAACCGCCGTGGAGAGTGCAGGTTCCCAGCAGAGCACCAGCAAGGCAGAGAGGGAAGGGCGGAGGCCTTATATAGGGCCCTACCATGGGATTAGCATACAGCCTGTTCATCTGAGCATCACAAATCCAGTCAAGCTTCATCAGATTCTGTCTGAGCAAAAGAAGGCATCCTCCTTGGGTCGCTAGCAATTTGAGCAGACCCTGCCATATTTCTTACCTCTCACCAAAATTCACCATTGCATTTTGGAAACTTTGCTCTGCAATGCGCCTTTCCTTTTCTTCTTTGTGTCCCTCTGCCCTGCTAGGGAGGCAGTTTCTCTTTTTTGAGTGTGGGTGTGTCTGTGTCTTTGTGTGTGTGTGTGTGTGTGTGTGCATGTTTGTGTGTGTGTGTTTGAAGAGTGTTTGGAGATATGAAAGTTTGACAAGGTATTTTTAAGCATTGCGTTCTTCCATCAGTGGTTAAATAGTCTTGCCCTGCAGAGCCATTGAAGAGGAAATAGAAGGGCTAACCCTAGCCCTAACCCTAACCCTAACCCTCACCGTAACCCCTAACCCTGACCCTGACTCTGACCCTGATGCTGATGTTGACCCTGACCTTGACCCCGACCCCGAGCCCTGGCTGGAGTTATGGCTTAAGTGGCAAAGCCTCGGCCTTGCAGTGCCAGCATGTATTATGGGTGTGGTCTGTGTCCCAGGCGCACCTGTTCACATTCAGCTCTCTGCTTATAGGCTTGGAAAGCAGTGGTGGGTGGCCCAAAGACTCGAGAGGCTGCATCCACCTGGGAGACCCAGAAGAAGCTCCTGACTCCAGGCTTCAGATCCACTCAGCCTTGGCTGTGGCAGCCATTTGGGCAGTGAACTAGCACATGGCAGATCCTGCTTTCCCTTTCTTGCTTTCCCGCTCTCTCCCCCTCTGTCAATCTGCCTATTCCGTAAACATCAGTCTCTTATTTGTGTGTGTGTGTGTGTGTGTGTGTGTGTGTATGTGTGTGTGTGTGCGTGCGCGTGTGTGTGTGAGTACAAAGAGGAATTAGCAACCTATCAGCTGTGGGTCTGGCGCCGTTGCTCAAAAGGCTAATAATCTTCCACCCTAAGTGACAGCATCCAACAGGGCTGCTGCCTCAAGGCTTGGCCGCTCTAACTCCCATCTAGTTCCCTGCTTAGAGACTGGGGAAGTGGCAGAGGATGGCCCATGTCCTTGAGTCCCTGCCCCCCATCTCCCAAGGTTGACCCGAACCAGCTCCTGGCTTGTGGCTTCAGATTGGCTCAGCTCAGTCCATGGCAGCCATCTGGGGCGTGAACAGCAGATGCAAGATCTTTCTCTCGCCATCCCGTCTTCTCTGTGAAAACTGCAGTTCCCATAACGAGAAGCAGGTTCTGGAAAAGAATTCTATTTGCATCCTAGCATATCTTGCTGTTTGTCTGTTTGTTGAGTGATTTTTGAACAAATATTGTCCTCGTTTCTTTGTACATGCAAAGTGCTGGCATCACTACAGCATGGGTCGATGGCCTTTGGACACATATACAGAACATTTTCTAGGCTTCAGAGATGATGGAATCTGTGGAATAGCAGGATTCGGGAGCACTCTGGGCTGTTGCTGCCTCTTAGCGCCTGGCAGCTTAACCCAGAGGCTGTGGAGGCAGCTCAGCCCCATGTCATTCACAGCAGTCTGGGAAGTGCAAGGCAGGGTCCACTGCTTCTATCCAAACCGGAACCAGATGTGGCTGCTCGAGGGAACCCCGGTGTTTCCTGGGAAACATCGTGTGTCTCTGCCTCCCCAATCTGGTGCATTCCACGGGAGCAAAATTGTGGTGGACAACCTATCTCACAGTCCTACAGGTCTGCACCGAAGCGACAGCCTCCCGAGTGTTGCCCACACCCTGTGCCCCTCGCTTGCCAGCCTCTGCAGGAGGCCGGTGCTCCGGCATAATGGTCAAGTGGTCACTGGCAGAGCTGGCATCCAATGCCGGCTGCGCCGGAAGACTTGGGAGCATGTCCTTACCCGCGGGATGCATGAGAGGTAGGATTTCACTCAGAGAGAAGATCACAGGGCACAAAGCCTTTGTACGGGCACACCCATGCACTTCACTTGTGCACTACCCTGCCGCCAAGACATACATGCGAAAGGCTCTTGGAGTGAAGTGCCTGGGACACCAGGAGCGGCATCTTGGCATGATAGCTCTTCCTCTTGGGAGCTCTGGCCGGGCCCTGCTTCCAAGAGTTCGAGCCCAAAGTACAGCCCTCGTGACCCCCAAAGCTTCATTGGGAGACCCGTGCAGATGAGCTTCTCAGATTTCTAGCTGTGCTAGGTGTCACACTAGGTGTCCTGCAAGCAACTGCATAGCATCCTCACCTTCGTGGAAAAGCCATTCTTCCCAGTGGGCTTGCACCGGACAAAGAATGACAACCAACAGGATTCAAAGAAGCCTCACACTCTGTGAGGTCCCCGCGGTGCTCCTGCCGAACACCTGAGGGCGCTGTGATTGCGCAGGCGCAGCCTGCTCCTTGCAGCTTTCCCCTAGCCCAAGTTCACATTCCCTTCCCTTTGGCATCTCACTCCTGGTCAGTGTCCTCGGAAGAGGATGAGACCTGGAGATCCTCATAGAGCGCGCTGAGTGGGGATTTGGAGCAGGATCCCACTCTGTCATCTGCAACGGGGGTCTTCAGTGGTCGAGGAACGGCCTCCTCAGGAGGCTGGGAGGAGGGAGTGCTGATGATTGTGCAGCTCCACCGGTTGCCCTGAACTCTGCTGAGGAGCATCTTGAGGGACTGCAGGTGAGGGGCAGAGCCAGGACTTGGGGCATGGGAGACAGTGCAGTCCGGGGAAGGCTTCAGCTGAGGTCTGTTGCTTGGAGGCTGCTGATGAGCGCTGAGCTCTGGATTTGGTGAGCTCTGGGTCACATGCCATGATGATTTCCTTGCAACTCCTGCTGTAGCTGGCCGTGGCTGTGGCAGTGGCTGTTGTGTTTGGAGAGTCACCGGCTCTCTGGTCTGACTGGCATTGTGTGATGCAGGGACAGCAGCAGCGAGCCTTGGCCTCTTGGCGCCCGTCTGCCAAGAAGCTCTGGGCCAATGGGCAGATCTCTTGCCTGGAATGATGCTGCCGAGAGTGGAGTGTGGACACATTCTGCGTGTGGGACCCTGCAGCTTGGCCTGTGTCCACCCCTCAGGACACCTGACTGGTGCATGAGATTGGATGCTTTGAGGTCGGCCTTGCATCGTGGAGGCCTCTTGGGGAAGAGGAGACGCAGGGACTGCAGACCTCTCTTCTGCCTGAGCTTGGAGAAGAGGATTCATGCCGGTTGTCTTCTTGGTTGTGTGCACAGGCCGCGGCCTACTGGGTGTCCTCAGAAGCTTTTCAGAGGAGTCAGTGGCATTCTCACGGTGGTGTTGCTGTCTTGCTTGGGCTTTGGTGAGACATGTCTGGAGGGGAGTTATGCAATGCTTCTCTTGTCGCCTGTGTCCCTCCTTGTCCTGTACTGTCTTGGTAAAGGGCCCAGAATCCTTGCACTGCTGGATCTTCTGTGGCCCCAGGTTCTCTTCATTGGACTTCAAGGGATACAGGGCTAGGGTCCCATCCCAGCGCTTGATGGGGCACCTCCTGCTGCTGGCCATGTGACCAAAGGCGCCACAGTTCTTGCACTTCACCCTGGGGTCCTCCTCCTCTGCTGGAGGAACTCTGGGCCCAGCTGCGACCATACGCTGCTTGCCCATCTTCTGAGATGTCAGTGCTCTGTGGGTCTGGGGCTGTGTCTTCTGCATCGACAGCCACCGCTCCACCTGCATGTTCTGAAGGACTTTCTGTCTGGTGCAAAGTAGTGTGCTTCTCCAGAGGCACAAAAATGCTGCTGGATGATGCTTGACAAACCGCCGTGGAGAGTGCAGGTTCCCAGCAGAGCACCAGCAAGGCAGAGAGGGAAGGGCGGAGGCCTTATATAGGGCCCTACCATGGGATTAGCATACAGCCTGTTCATCTGAGCATCACAAATCCAGTCAAGCTTCATCAGATTCTGTCTGAGCAAAAGAAGGCATCCTCCTTGGGTCGCTAGCAATTTGAGCAGACCCTGCCATATTTCTTACCTCTCACCAAAATTCACCATTGCATTTTGGAAACTTTGCTCTGCAATGCGCCTTTCCTTTTCTTCTTTGTGTCCCTCTGCCCTGCTAGGGAGGCAGTTTCTCTTTTTTGAGTGTGGGTGTGTCTGTGTCTTTGTGTGTGTGTGTGTGTGTGTGTGCATGTTTGTGTGTGTGTGTTTGAAGAGTGTTTGGAGATATGAAAGTTTGACAAGGTATTTTTAAGCATTGCGTTCTTCCATCAGTGGTTAAATAGTCTTGCCCTGCAGAGCCATTGAAGAGGAAATAGAAGGGCTAACCCTAGCCCTAACCCTAACCCTAACCCTCACCGTAACCCCTAACCCTGACCCTGACTCTGACCCTGATGCTGATGTTGACCCTGACCTTGACCCCGACCCCGAGCCCTGGCTGGAGTTATGGCTTAAGTGGCAAAGCCTCGGCCTTGCAGTGCCAGCATGTACTATGGGTGTGGTCTGTGTCCCAGGCGCACCTGTTCGCATTCAGCTCTCTGCTTATAGGCTTGGAAAGCAGTGGTGGGTGGCCCAAAGACTCGAGAGGCTGCATCCACCTGGGAGACCCAGAAGAAGCTCCTGACTCCAGGCTTCAGATCCACTCAGCCTTGGCTGTGGCAGCCATTTGGGCAGTGAACTAGCACATGGCAGATCCTGCTTTCCCTTTCTTGCTTTCCCGCTCTCTCCCCCTCTGTCAATCTGCCTATTCCGTAAACATCAGTCTCTTATTTGTGTGTGTGTGTGTGTGTGTGTGTGTGTGTATGTGTGTGTGTGTGCGTGCGCGTGTGTGTGTGAGTACAAAGAGGAATTAGCAACCTATCAGCTGTGGGTCTGGCGCCGTTGCTCAAAAGGCTAATAATCTTCCACCCTAAGTGACAGCATCCAACAGGGCTGCTGCCTCAAGGCTTGGCCGCTCTAACTCCCATCTAGTTCCCTGCTTAGAGACTGGGGAAGTGGCAGAGGATGGCCCATGTCCTTGAGTCCCTGCCCCCCATCTCCCAAGGTTGACCCGAACCAGCTCCTGGCTTGTGGCTTCAGATTGGCTCAGCTCAGTCCATGGCAGCCATCTGGGGCGTGAACAGCAGATGCAAGATCTTTCTCTCGCCATCCCGTCTTCTCTGTGAAAACTGCAGTTCCCATAACGAGAAGCAGGTTCTGGAAAAGAATTCTATTTGCATCCTAGCATATCTTGCTGTTTGTCTGTTTGTTGAGTGATTTTTGAACAAATATTGTCCTCGTTTCTTTGTACATGCAAAGTGCTGGCATCACTACAGCATGGGTCGATGGCCTTTGGACACATATACAGAACATTTTCTAGGCTTCAGAGATGATGGAATCTGTGGAATAGCAGGATTCGGGAGCACTCTGGGCTGTTGCTGCCTCTTAGCGCCTGGCAGCTTAACCCAGAGGCTGTGGAGGCAGCTCAGCCCCATGTCATTCACAGCAGTCTGGGAAGTGCAAGGCAGGGTCCACTGCTTCTATCCAAACCGGAACCAGATGTGGCTGCTCGAGGGAACCCCGGTGTTTCCTGGGAAACATCGTGTGTCTCTGCCTCCCCAATCTGGTGCATTCCACGGGAGCAAAATTGTGGTGGACAACCTATCTCACAGTCCTACAGGTCTGCACCGAAGCGACAGCCTCCCGAGTGTTGCCCACACCCTGTGCCCCTCGCTTGCCAGCCTCTGCAGGAGGCCGGTGCTCCGGCATAATGGTCAAGTGGTCACTGGCAGAGCTGGCATCCAATGCCGGCTGCGCCGGAAGACTTGGGAGCATGTCCTTACCCGCGGGATGCATGAGAGGTAGGATTTCACTCAGAGAGAAGATCACAGGGCACAAAGCCTTTGTACGGGCACACCCATGCACTTCACTTGTGCACTACCCTGCCGCCAAGACATACATGCGAAAGGCTCTTGGAGTGAAGTGCCTGGGACACCAGGAGCGGCATCTTGGCATGATAGCTCTTCCTCTTGGGAGCTCTGGCCGGGCCCTGCTTCCAAGAGTTCGAGCCCAAAGTACAGCCCTCGTGACCCCCAAAGCTTCATTGGGAGACCCGTGCAGATGAGCTTCTCAGATTTCTAGCTGTGCTAGGTGTCACACTAGGTGTCCTGCAAGCAACTGCATAGCATCCTCACCTTCGTGGAAAAGCCATTCTTCCCAGTGGGCTTGCACCGGACAAAGAATGACAACCAACAGGATTCAAAGAAGCCTCACACTCTGTGAGGTCCCCGCGGTGCTCCTGCCGAACACCTGAGGGCGCTGTGATTGCGCAGGCGCAGCCTGCTCCTTGCAGCTTTCCCCTAGCCCAAGTTCACATTCCCTTCCCTTTGGCATCTCACTCCTGGTCAGTGTCCTCGGAAGAGGATGAGACCTGGAGATCCTCATAGAGCGCGCTGAGTGGGGATTTGGAGCAGGATCCCACTCTGTCATCTGCAACGGGGGTCTTCAGTGGTCGAGGAACGGCCTCCTCAGGAGGCTGGGAGGAGGGAGTGCTGATGATTGTGCAGCTCCACCGGTTGTCCTGAACTCTGCTGAGGAGCATCTTGAGGGACTGCAGGTGAGGGGCAGAGCCAGGACTTGGGGCATGGGAGACAGTGCAGTCCGGGGAAGGCTTCAGCTGAGGTCTGTTGCTTGGAGGCTGCTGATGAGCGCTGAGCTCTGGATTTGGTGAGCTCTGGGTCACATGCCATGATGATTTCCTTGCAACTCCTGCTGTAGCTGGCCGTGGCTGTGGCAGTGGCTGTTGTGTTTGGAGAGTCACCGGCTCTCTGGTCTGACTGGCATTGTGTGATGCAGGGACAGCAGCAGCGAGCCTTGGCCTCTTGGCGCCCGTCTGCCAAGAAGCTCTGGGCCAATGGGCAGATCTCTTGCCTGGAATGATGCTGCCGAGAGTGGAGTGTGGACACATTCTGCGTGTGGGACCCTGCAGCTTGGCCTGTGTCCACCCCTCAGGACACCTGACTGGTGCATGAGATTGGATGCTTTGAGGTCGGCCTTGCATCGTGGAGGCCTCTTGGGGAAGAGGAGACGCAGGGACTGCAGACCTCTCTTCTGCCTGAGCTTGGAGAAGAGGATTCATGCCGGTTGTCTTCTTGGTTGTGTGCACAGGCCGCGGCCTACTGGGTGTCCTCAGAAGCTTTTCAGAGGAGTCAGTGGCATTCTCACGGTGGTGTTGCTGTCTTGCTTGGGCTTTGGTGAGACATGTCTGGAGGGGAGTTATGCAATGCTTCTCTTGTCGCCTGTGTCCCTCCTTGTCCTGTACTGTCTTGGTAAAGGGCCCAGAATCCTTGCACTGCTGGATCTTCTGTGGCCCCAGGTTCTCTTCATTGGACTTCAAGGGATACAGGGCTAGGGTCCCATCCCAGCGCTTGATGGGGCACCTCCTGCTGCTGGCCATGTGACCAAAGGCGCCACAGTTCTTGCACTTCACCCTGGGGTCCTCCTCCTCTGCTGGAGGAACTCTGGGCCCAGCTGCGACCATACGCTGCTTGCCCATCTTCTGAGATGTCAGTGCTCTGTGGGTCTGGGGCTGTGTCTTCTGCATCGACAGCCACCGCTCCACCTGCATGTTCTGAAGGACTTTCTGTCTGGTGCAAAGTAGTGTGCTTCTCCAGAGGCACAAAAATGCTGCTGGATGATGCTTGACAAACCGCCGTGGAGAGTGCAGGTTCCCAGCAGAGCACCAGCAAGGCAGAGAGGGAAGGGCGGAGGCCTTATATAGGGCCCTACCATGGGATTAGCATACAGCCTGTTCATCTGAGCATCACAAATCCAGTCAAGCTTCATCAGATTCTGTCTGAGCAAAAGAAGGCATCCTCCTTGGGTCGCTAGCAATTTGAGCAGACCCTGCCATATTTCTTACCTCTCACCAAAATTCACCATTGCATTTTGGAAACTTTGCTCTGCAATGCGCCTTTCCTTTTCTTCTTTGTGTCCCTCTGCCCTGCTAGGGAGGCAGTTTCTCTTTTTTGAGTGTGGGTGTGTCTGTGTCTTTGTGTGTGTGTGTGTGTGTGTGTGCATGTTTGTGTGTGTGTGTTTGAAGAGTGTTTGGAGATATGAAAGTTTGACAAGGTATTTTTAAGCATTGCGTTCTTCCATCAGTGGTTAAATAGTCTTGCCCTGCAGAGCCATTGAAGAGGAAATAGAAGGGCTAACCCTAGCCCTAACCCTAACCCTCACCGTAACCCCTAACCCTGACCCTGACTCTGACCCTGATGCTGATGTTGACCCTGACCTTGACCCCGACCCCGAGCCCTGGCTGGAGTTATGGCTTAAGTGGCAAAGCCTCGGCCTTGCAGTGCCAGCATGTATTATGGGTGTGGTCTGTGTCCCAGGCGCACCTGTTCGCATTCAGCTCTCTGCTTATAGGCTTGGAAAGCAGTGGTGGGTGGCCCAAAGACTCGAGAGGCTGCATCCACCTGGGAGACCCAGAAGAAGCTCCTGACTCCAGGCTTCAGATCCACTCAGCCTTGGCTGTGGCAGCCATTTGGGCAGTGAACTAGCACATGGCAGATCCTGCTTTCCCTTTCTTGCTTTCCCGCTCTCTCCCCCTCTGTCAATCTGCCTATTCCGTAAACATCAGTCTCTTATTTGTGTGTGTGTGTGTGTGTGTGTGTGTGTGTGTGTATGTGTGTGTGTGTGCGTGCGCGTGTGTGTGTGAGTACAAAGAGGAATTAGCAACCTATCAGCTGTGGGTCTGGCGCCGTTGCTCAAAAGGCTAATAATCTTCCACCCTAAGTGACAGCATCCAACAGGGCTGCTGCCTCAAGGCTTGGCCGCTCTAACTCCCATCTAGTTCCCTGCTTAGAGACTGGGGAAGTGGCAGAGGATGGCCCATGTCCTTGAGTCCCTGCCCCCCATCTCCCAAGGTTGACCCGAACCAGCTCCTGGCTTGTGGCTTCAGATTGGCTCAGCTCAGTCCATGGCAGCCATCTGGGGCGTGAACAGCAGATGCAAGATCTTTCTCTCGCCATCCCGTCTTCTCTGTGAAAACTGCAGTTCCCATAACGAGAAGCAGGTTCTGGAAAAGAATTCTATTTGCATCCTAGCATATCTTGCTGTTTGTCTGTTTGTTGAGTGATTTTTGAACAAATATTGTCCTCGTTTCTTTGTACATGCAAAGTGCTGGCATCACTACAGCATGGGTCGATGGCCTTTGGACACATATACAGAACATTTTCTAGGCTTCAGAGATGATGGAATCTGTGGAATAGCAGGATTCGGGAGCACTCTGGGCTGTTGCTGCCTCTTAGCGCCTGGCAGCTTAACCCAGAGGCTGTGGAGGCAGCTCAGCCCCATGTCATTCACAGCAGTCTGGGAAGTGCAAGGCAGGGTCCACTGCTTCTATCCAAACCGGAACCAGATGTGGCTGCTCGAGGGAACCCCGGTGTTTCCTGGGAAACATCGTGTGTCTCTGCCTCCCCAATCTGGTGCATTCCACGGGAGCAAAATTGTGGTGGACAACCTATCTCACAGTCCTACAGGTCTGCACCGAAGCGACAGCCTCCCGAGTGTTGCCCACACCCTGTGCCCCTCGCTTGCCAGCCTCTGCAGGAGGCCGGTGCTCCGGCATAATGGTCAAGTGGTCACTGGCAGAGCTGGCATCCAATGCCGGCTGCGCCGGAAGACTTGGGAGCATGTCCTTACCCGCGGGATGCATGAGAGGTAGGATTTCACTCAGAGAGAAGATCACAGGGCACAAAGCCTTTGTACGGGCACACCCATGCACTTCACTTGTGCACTACCCTGCCGCCAAGACATACATGCGAAAGGCTCTTGGAGTGAAGTGCCTGGGACACCAGGAGCGGCATCTTGGCATGATAGCTCTTCCTCTTGGGAGCTCTGGCCGGGCCCTGCTTCCAAGAGTTCGAGCCCAAAGTACAGCCCTCGTGACCCCCAAAGCTTCATTGGGAGACCCGTGCAGATGAGCTTCTCAGATTTCTAGCTGTGCTAGGTGTCACACTAGGTGTCCTGCAAGCAACTGCATAGCATCCTCACCTTCGTGGAAAAGCCATTCTTCCCAGTGGGCTTGCACCGGACAAAGAATGACAACCAACAGGATTCAAAGAAGCCTCACACTCTGTGAGGTCCCCGCGGTGCTCCTGCCGAACACCTGAGGGCGCTGTGATTGCGCAGGCGCAGCCTGCTCCTTGCAGCTTTCCCCTAGCCCAAGTTCACATTCCCTTCCCTTTGGCATCTCACTCCTGGTCAGTGTCCTCGGAAGAGGATGAGACCTGGAGATCCTCATAGAGCGCGCTGAGTGGGGATTTGGAGCAGGATCCCACTCTGTCATCTGCAACGGGGGTCTTCAGTGGTCGAGGAACGGCCTCCTCAGGAGGCTGGGAGGAGGGAGTGCTGATGATTGTGCAGCTCCACCGGTTGCCCTGAACTCTGCTGAGGAGCATCTTGAGGGACTGCAGGTGAGGGGCAGAGCCAGGACTTGGGGCATGGGAGACAGTGCAGTCCGGGGAAGGCTTCAGCTGAGGTCTGTTGCTTGGAGGCTGCTGATGAGCGCTGAGCTCTGGATTTGGTGAGCTCTGGGTCACATGCCATGATGATTTCCTTGCAACTCCTGCTGTAGCTGGCCGTGGCTGTGGCAGTGGCTGTTGTGTTTGGAGAGTCACCGGCTCTCTGGTCTGACTGGCATTGTGTGATGCAGGGACAGCAGCAGCGAGCCTTGGCCTCTTGGCGCCCGTCTGCCAAGAAGCTCTGGGCCAATGGGCAGATCTCTTGCCTGGAATGATGCTGCCGAGAGTGGAGTGTGGACACATTCTGCGTGTGGGACCCTGCAGCTTGGCCTGTGTCCACCCCTCAGGACACCTGACTGGTGCATGAGATTGGATGCTTTGAGGTCGGCCTTGCATCGTGGAGGCCTCTTGGGGAAGAGGAGACGCAGGGACTGCAGACCTCTCTTCTGCCTGAGCTTGGAGAAGAGGATTCATGCCGGTTGTCTTCTTGGTTGTGTGCACAGGCCGCGGCCTACTGGGTGTCCTCAGAAGCTTTTCAGAGGAGTCAGTGGCATTCTCACGGTGGTGTTGCTGTCTTGCTTGGGCTTTGGTGAGACATGTCTGGAGGGGAGTTATGCAATGCTTCTCTTGTCGCCTGTGTCCCTCCTTGTCCTGTACTGTCTTGGTAAAGGGCCCAGAATCCTTGCACTGCTGGATCTTCTGTGGCCCCAGGTTCTCTTCATTGGACTTCAAGGGATACAGGGCTAGGGTCCCATCCCAGCGCTTGATGGGGCACCTCCTGCTGCTGGCCATGTGACCAAAGGCGCCACAGTTCTTGCACTTCACCCTGGGGTCCTCCTCCTCTGCTGGAGGAACTCTGGGCCCAGCTGCGACCATACGCTGCTTGCCCATCTTCTGAGATGTCAGTGCTCTGTGGGTCTGGGGCTGTGTCTTCTGCATCGACAGCCACCGCTCCACCTGCATGTTCTGAAGGACTTTCTGTCTGGTGCAAAGTAGTGTGCTTCTCCAGAGGCACAAAAATGCTGCTGGATGATGCTTGACAAACCGCCGTGGAGAGTGCAGGTTCCCAGCAGAGCACCAGCAAGGCAGAGAGGGAAGGGCGGAGGCCTTATATAGGGCCCTACCATGGGATTAGCATACAGCCTGTTCATCTGAGCATCACAAATCCAGTCAAGCTTCATCAGATTCTGTCTGAGCAAAAGAAGGCATCCTCCTTGGGTCGCTAGCAATTTGAGCAGACCCTGCCATATTTCTTACCTCTCACCAAAATTCACCATTGCATTTTGGAAACTTTGCTCTGCAATGCGCCTTTCCTTTTCTTCTTTGTGTCCCTCTGCCCTGCTAGGGAGGCAGTTTCTCTTTTTTGAGTGTGGGTGTGTCTGTGTCTTTGTGTGTGTGTGTGTGTGTGTGTGCATGTTTGTGTGTGTGTGTTTGAAGAGTGTTTGGAGATATGAAAGTTTGACAAGGTATTTTTAAGCATTGCGTTCTTCCATCAGTGGTTAAATAGTCTTGCCCTGCAGAGCCATTGAAGAGGAAATAGAAGGGCTAACCCTAGCCCTAACCCTAACCCTAACCCTCACCGTAACCCCTAACCCTGACCCTGACTCTGACCCTGATGCTGATGTTGACCCTGACCTTGACCCCGACCCCGAGCCCTGGCTGGAGTTATGGCTTAAGTGGCAAAGCCTCGGCCTTGCAGTGCCAGCATGTATTATGGGTGTGGTCTGTGTCCCAGGCGCACCTGTTCGCATTCAGCTCTCTGCTTATAGGCTTGGAAAGCAGTGGTGGGTGGCCCAAAGACTCGAGAGGCTGCATCCACCTGGGAGACCCAGAAGAAGCTCCTGACTCCAGGCTTCAGATCCACTCAGCCTTGGCTGTGGCAGCCATTTGGGCAGTGAACTAGCACATGGCAGATCCTGCTTTCCCTTTCTTGCTTTCCCGCTCTCTCCCCCTCTGTCAATCTGCCTATTCCGTAAACATCAGTCTCTTATTTGTGTGTGTGTGTGTGTGTGTGTGTGTGTGTGTATGTGTGTGTGTGTGCGTGCGCGTGTGTGTGTGAGTACAAAGAGGAATTAGCAACCTATCAGCTGTGGGTCTGGCGCCGTTGCTCAAAAGGCTAATAATCTTCCACCCTAAGTGACAGCATCCAACAGGGCTGCTGCCTCAAGGCTTGGCCGCTCTAACTCCCATCTAGTTCCCTGCTTAGAGACTGGGGAAGTGGCAGAGGATGGCCCATGTCCTTGAGTCCCTGCCCCCCATCTCCCAAGGTTGACCCGAACCAGCTCCTGGCTTGTGGCTTCAGATTGGCTCAGCTCAGTCCATGGCAGCCATCTGGGGCGTGAACAGCACATGCAAGATCTTTCTCTCGCCATCCCGTCTTCTCTGTGAAAACTGCAGTTCCCATAACGAGAAGCAGGTTCTGGAAAAGAATTCTATTTGCATCCTAGCATATCTTGCTGTTTGTCTGTTTGTTGAGTGATTTTTGAACAAATATTGTCCTCGTTTCTTTGTACATGCAAAGTGCTGGCATCACTACAGCATGGGTCGATGGCCTTTGGACACATATACAGAACATTTTCTAGGCTTCAGAGCTGATGGAATCTGTGGAATAGCAGGATTCGGGAGCACTCTGGGCTGTTGCTGCCTCTTAGCGCCTGGCAGCTTAACCCAGAGGCTGTGGAGGCAGCTCAGCCCCATGTCATTCACAGCAGTCTGGGAAGTGCAAGGCAGGGTCCACTGCTTCTATCCAAACCGGAACCAGATGTGGCTGCTCGAGGGAACCCCGGTGTTTCCTGGGAAACATCGTGTGTCTCTGCCTCCCCAATCTGGTGCATTCCACGGGAGCAAAATTGTGGTGGACAACCTATCTCACAGTCCTACAGGTCTGCACCGAAGCGACAGCCTCCCGAGTGTTGCCCACACCCTGTGCCCCTCGCTTGCCAGCCTCTGCAGGAGGCCGGTGCTCCGGCATAATGGTCAAGTGGTCACTGGCAGAGCTGGCATCCAATGCCGGCTGCGCCGGAAGACTTGGGAGCATGTCCTTACCCGCGGGATGCATGAGAGGTAGGATTTCACTCAGAGAGAAGATCACAGGGCACAAAGCCTTTGTACGGGCACACCCATGCACTTCACTTGTGCACTACCCTGCCGCCAAGACATACATGCGAAAGGCTCTTGGAGTGAAGTGCCTGGGACACCAGGAGCGGCATCTTGGCATGATAGCTCTTCCTCTTGGGAGCTCTGGCCGGGCCCTGCTTCCAAGAGTTCGAGCCCAAAGTACAGCCCTCGTGACCCCCAAAGCTTCATTGGGAGACCCGTGCAGATGAGCTTCTCAGATTTCTAGCTGTGCTAGGTGTCACACTAGGTGTCCTGCAAGCAACTGCATAGCATCCTCACCTTCGTGGAAAAGCCATTCTTCCCAGTGGGCTTGCACCGGACAAAGAATGACAACCAACAGGATTCAAAGAAGCCTCACACTCTGTGAGGTCCCCGCGGTGCTCCTGCCGAACACCTGAGGGCGCTGTGATTGCGCAGGCGCAGCCTGCTCCTTGCAGCTTTCCCCTAGCCCAAGTTCACATTCCCTTCCCTTTGGCATCTCACTCCTGGTCAGTGTCCTCGGAAGAGGATGAGACCTGGAGATCCTCATAGAGCGCGCTGAGTGGGGATTTGGAGCAGGATCCCACTCTGTCATCTGCAACGGGGGTCTTCAGTGGTCGAGGAACGGCCTCCTCAGGAGGCTGGGAGGAGGGAGTGCTGATGATTGTGCAGCTCCACCGGTTGCCCTGAACTCTGCTGAGGAGCATCTTGAGGGACTGCAGGTGAGGGGCAGAGCCAGGACTTGGGGCATGGGAGACAGTGCAGTCCGGGGAAGGCTTCAGCTGAGGTCTGTTGCTTGGAGGCTGCTGATGAGCGCTGAGCTCTGGATTTGGTGAGCTCTGGGTCACATGCCATGATGATTTCCTTGCAACTCCTGCTGTAGCTGGCCGTGGCTGTGGCAGTGGCTGTTGTGTTTGGAGAGTCACCGGCTCTCTGGTCTGACTGGCATTGTGTGATGCAGGGACAGCAGCAGCGAGCCTTGGCCTCTTGGCGCCCGTCTGCCAAGAAGCTCTGGGCCAATGGGCAGATCTCTTGCCTGGAATGATGCTGCCGAGAGTGGAGTGTGGACACATTCTGCGTGTGGGACCCTGCAGCTTGGCCTGTGTCCACCCCTCAGGACACCTGACTGGTGCATGAGATTGGATGCTTTGAGGTCGGCCTTGCATCGTGGAGGCCTCTTGGGGAAGAGGAGACGCAGGGACTGCAGACCTCTCTTCTGCCTGAGCTTGGAGAAGAGGATTCATGCCGGTTGTCTTCTTGGTTGTGTGCACAGGCCGCGGCCTACTGGGTGTCCTCAGAAGCTTTTCAGAGGAGTCAGTGGCATTCTCACGGTGGTGTTGCTGTCTTGCTTGGGCTTTGGTGAGACATGTCTGGAGGGGAGTTATGCAATGCTTCTCTTGTCGCCTGTGTCCCTCCTTGTCCTGTACTGTCTTGGTAAAGGGCCCAGAATCCTTGCACTGCTGGATCTTCTGTGGCCCCAGGTTCTCTTCATTGGACTTCAAGGGATACAGGGCTAGGGTCCCATCCCAGCGCTTGATGGGGCACCTCCTGCTGCTGGCCATGTGACCAAAGGCGCCACAGTTCTTGCACTTCACCCTGGGGTCCTCCTCCTCTGCTGGAGGAACTCTGGGCCCAGCTGCGACCATACGCTGCTTGCCCATCTTCTGAGATGTCAGTGCTCTGTGGGTCTGGGGCTGTGTCTTCTGCATCGACAGCCACCGCTCCACCTGCATGTTCTGAAGGACTTTCTGTCTGGTGCAAAGTAGTGTGCTTCTCCAGAGGCACAAAAATGCTGCTGGATGATGCTTGACAAACCGCCGTGGAGAGTGCAGGTTCCCAGCAGAGCACCAGCAAGGCAGAGAGGGAAGGGCGGAGGCCTTATATAGGGCCCTACCATGGGATTAGCATACAGCCTGTTCATCTGAGCATCACAAATCCAGTCAAGCTTCATCAGATTCTGTCTGAGCAAAAGAAGGCATCCTCCTTGGGTCGCTAGCAATTTGAGCAGACCCTGCCATATTTCTTACCTCTCACCAAAATTCACCATTGCATTTTGGAAACTTTGCTCTGCAATGCGCCTTTCCTTTTCTTCTTTGTGTCCCTCTGCCCTGCTAGGGAGGCAGTTTCTCTTTTTTGAGTGTGGGTGTGTCTGTGTCTTTGTGTGTGTGTGTGTGTGTGTGTGTGCATGTTTGTGTGTGTGTGTTTGAAGAGTGTTTGGAGATATGAAAGTTTGACAAGGTATTTTTAAGCATTGCGTTCTTCCATCAGTGGTTAAATAGTCTTGCCCTGCAGAGCCATTGAAGAGGAAATAGAAGGGCTAACCCTAGCCCTAACCCTAACCCTAACCCTCACCGTAACCCCTAACCCTGACCCTGACTCTGACCCTGATGCTGATGTTGACCCTGACCTTGACCCCGACCCCGAGCCCTGGCTGGAGTTATGGCTTAAGTGGCAAAGCCTCGGCCTTGCAGTGCCAGCATGTACTATGGGTGTGGTCTGTGTCCCAGGCGCACCTGTTCGCATTCAGCTCTCTGCTTATAGGCTTGGAAAGCAGTGGTGGGTGGCCCAAAGACTCGAGAGGCTGCATCCACCTGGGAGACCCAGAAGAAGCTCCTGACTCCAGGCTTCAGATCCACTCAGCCTTGGCTGTGGCAGCCATTTGGGCAGTGAACTAGCACATGGCAGATCCTGCTTTCCCTTTCTTGCTTTCCCGCTCTCTCCCCCTCTGTCAATCTGCCTATTCCGTAAACATCAGTCTCTTATTTGTGTGTGTGTGTGTGTGTGTGTGTGTGTGTGTATGTGTGTGTGTGTGCGTGCGCGTGTGTGTGTGAGTACAAAGAGGAATTAGCAACCTATCAGCTGTGGGTCTGGCGCCGTTGCTCAAAAGGCTAATAATCTTCCACCCTAAGTGACAGCATCCAACAGGGCTGCTGCCTCAAGGCTTGGCCGCTCTAACTCCCATCTAGTTCCCTGCTTAGAGACTGGGGAAGTGGCAGAGGATGGCCCATGTCCTTGAGTCCCTGCCCCCCATCTCCCAAGGTTGACCCGAACCAGCTCCTGGCTTGTGGCTTCAGATTGGCTCAGCTCAGTCCATGGCAGCCATCTGGGGCGTGAACAGCAGATGCAAGATCTTTCTCTCGCCATCCCGTCTTCTCTGTGAAAACTGCAGTTCCCATAACGAGAAGCAGGTTCTGGAAAAGAATTCTATTTGCATCCTAGCATATCTTGCTGTTTGTCTGTTTGTTGAGTGATTTTTGAACAAATATTGTCCTCGTTTCTTTGTACATGCAAAGTGCTGGCATCACTACAGCATGGGTCGATGGCCTTTGGACACATATACAGAACATTTTCTAGGCTTCAGAGATGATGGAATCTGTGGAATAGCAGGATTCGGGAGCACTCTGGGCTGTTGCTGCCTCTTAGCGCCTGGCAGCTTAACCCAGAGGCTGTGGAGGCAGCTCAGCCCCATGTCATTCACAGCAGTCTGGGAAGTGCAAGGCAGGGTCCACTGCTTCTATCCAAACCGGAACCAGATGTGGCTGCTCGAGGGAACCCCGGTGTTTCCTGGGAAACATCGTGTGTCTCTGCCTCCCCAATCTGGTGCATTCCACGGGAGCAAAATTGTGGTGGACAACCTATCTCACAGTCCTACAGGTCTGCACCGAAGCGACAGCCTCCCGAGTGTTGCCCACACCCTGTGCCCCTCGCTTGCCAGCCTCTGCAGGAGGCCGGTGCTCCGGCATAATGGTCAAGTGGTCACTGGCAGAGCTGGCATCCAATGCCGGCTGCGCCGGAAGACTTGGGAGCATGTCCTTACCCGCGGGATGCATGAGAGGTAGGATTTCACTCAGAGAGAAGATCACAGGGCACAAAGCCTTTGTACGGGCACACCCATGCACTTCACTTGTGCACTACCCTGCCGCCAAGACATACATGCGAAAGGCTCTCGGAGTGAAGTGCCTGGGACACCAGGAGCGGCATCTTGGCATGATAGCTCTTCCTCTTGGGAGCTCTGGCCGGGCCCTGCTTCCAAGAGTTCGAGCCCAAAGTACAGCCCTCGTGACCCCCAAAGCTTCATTGGGAGACCCGTGCAGATGAGCTTCTCAGATTTCTAGCTGTGCTAGGTGTCACACTAGGTGTCCTGCAAGCAACTGCATAGCATCCTCACCTTCGTGGAAAAGCCATTCTTCCCAGTGGGCTTGCACCGGACAAAGAATGACAACCAACAGGATTCAAAGAAGCCTCACACTCTGTGAGGTCCCCGCGGTGCTCCTGCCGAACACCTGAGGGCGCTGTGATTGCGCAGGCGCAGCCTGCTCCTTGCAGCTTTCCCCTAGCCCAAGTTCACATTCCCTTCCCTTTGGCATCTCACTCCTGGTCAGTGTCCTCGGAAGAGGATGAGACCTGGAGATCCTCATAGAGCGCGCTGAGTGGGGATTTGGAGCAGGATCCCACTCTGTCATCTGCAACGGGGGTCTTCAGTGGTCGAGGAACGGCCTCCTCAGGAGGCTGGGAGGAGGGAGTGCTGATGATTGTGCAGCTCCACCGGTTGCCCTGAACTCTGCTGAGGAGCATCTTGAGGGACTGCAGGTGAGGGGCAGAGCCAGGACTTGGGGCATGGGAGACAGTGCAGTCCGGGGAAGGCTTCAGCTGAGGTCTGTTGCTTGGAGGCTGCTGATGAGCGCTGAGCTCTGGATTTGGTGAGCTCTGGGTCACATGCCATGATGATTTCCTTGCAACTCCTGCTGTAGCTGGCCGTGGCTGTGGCAGTGGCTGTTGTGTTTGGAGAGTCACCGGCTCTCTGGTCTGACTGGCATTGTGTGATGCAGGGACAGCAGCAGCGAGCCTTGGCCTCTTGGCGCCCGTCTGCCAAGAAGCTCTGGGCCAATGGGCAGATCTCTTGCCTGGAATGATGCTGCCGAGAGTGGAGTGTGGACACATTCTGCGTGTGGGACCCTGCAGCTTGGCCTGTGTCCACCCCTCAGGACACCTGACTGGTGCATGAGATTGGATGCTTTGAGGTCGGCCTTGCATCGTGGAGGCCTCTTGGGGAAGAGGAGACGCAGGGACTGCAGACCTCTCTTCTGCCTGAGCTTGGAGAAGAGGATTCATGCCGGTTGTCTTCTTGGTTGTGTGCACAGGCCGCGGCCTACTGGGTGTCCTCAGAAGCTTTTCAGAGGAGTCAGTGGCATTCTCACGGTGGTGTTGCTGTCTTGCTTGGGCTTTGGTGAGACATGTCTGGAGGGGAGTTATGCAATGCTTCTCTTGTCGCCTGTGTCCCTCCTTGTCCTGTACTGTCTTGGTAAAGGGCCCAGAATCCTTGCACTGCTGGATCTTCTGTGGCCCCAGGTTCTCTTCATTGGACTTCAAGGGATACAGGGCTAGGGTCCCATCCCAGCGCTTGATGGGGCACCTCCTGCTGCTGGCCATGTGACCAAAGGCGCCACAGTTCTTGCACTTCACCCTGGGGTCCTCCTCCTCTGCTGGAGGAACTCTGGGCCCAGCTGCGACCATACGCTGCTTGCCCATCTTCTGAGATGTCAGTGCTCTGTGGGTCTGGGGCTGTGTCTTCTGCATCGACAGCCACCGCTCCACCTGCATGTTCTGAAGGACTTTCTGTCTGGTGCAAAGTAGTGTGCTTCTCCAGAGGCACAAAAATGCTGCTGGATGATGCTTGACAAACCGCCGTGGAGAGTGCAGGTTCCCAGCAGAGCACCAGCAAGGCAGAGAGGGAAGGGCGGAGGCCTTATATAGGGCCCTACCATGGGATTAGCATACAGCCTGTTCATCTGAGCATCACAAATCCAGTCAAGCTTCATCAGATTCTGTCTGAGCAAAAGAAGGCATCCTCCTTGGGTCGCTAGCAATTTGAGCAGACCCTGCCATATTTCTTACCTCTCACCAAAATTCACCATTGCATTTTGGAAACTTTGCTCTGCAATGCGCCTTTCCTTTTCTTCTTTGTGTCCCTCTGCCCTGCTAGGGAGGCAGTTTCTCTTTTTTGAGTGTGGGTGTGTCTGTGTCTTTGTGTGTGTGTGTGTGTGTGTGTGCATGTTTGTGTGTGTGTGTTTGAAGAGTGTTTGGAGATATGAAAGTTTGACAAGGTATTTTTAAGCATTGCGTTCTTCCATCAGTGGTTAAATAGTCTTGCCCTGCAGAGCCATTGAAGAGGAAATAGAAGGGCTAACCCTAGCCCTAACCCTCACCGTAACCCCTAACCCTGACCCTGACTCTGACCCTGATGCTGATGTTGACCCTGACCTTGACCCCGACCCCGAGCCCTGGCTGGAGTTATGGCTTAAGTGGCAAAGCCTCGGCCTTGCAGTGCCAGCATGTATTATGGGTGTGGTCTGTGTCCCAGGCGCACCTGTTCGCATTCAGCTCTCTGCTTATAGGCTTGGAAAGCAGTGGTGGGTGGCCCAAAGACTCGAGAGGCTGCATCCACCTGGGAGACCCAGAAGAAGCTCCTGACTCCAGGCTTCAGATCCACTCAGCCTTGGCTGTGGCAGCCATTTGGGCAGTGAACTAGCACATGGCAGATCCTGCTTTCCCTTTCTTGCTTTCCCGCTCTCTCCCCCTCTGTCAATCTGCCTATTCCGTAAACATCAGTCTCTTATTTGTGTGTGTGTGTGTGTGTGTGTGTGTGCGTGCGCGTGTGTGTGTGAGTACAAAGAGGAATTAGCAACCTATCAGCTGTGGGTCTGGCGCCGTTGCTCAAAAGGCTAATAATCTTCCACCCTAAGTGACAGCATCCAACAGGGCTGCTGCCTCAAGGCTTGGCCGCTCTAACTCCCATCTAGTTCCCTGCTTAGAGACTGGGGAAGTGGCAGAGGATGGCCCATGTCCTTGAGTCCCTGCCCCCCATCTCCCAAGGTTGACCCGAACCAGCTCCTGGCTTGTGGCTTCAGATTGGCTCAGCTCAGTCCATGGCAGCCATCTGGGGCGTGAACAGCAGATGCAAGATCTTTCTCTCGCCATCCCGTCTTCTCTGTGAAAACTGCAGTTCCCATAACGAGAAGCAGGTTCTGGAAAAGAATTCTATTTGCATCCTAGCATATCTTGCTGTTTGTCTGTTTGTTGAGTGATTTTTGAACAAATATTGTCCTCGTTTCTTTGTACATGCAAAGTGCTGGCATCACTACAGCATGGGTCGATGGCCTTTGGACACATATACAGAACATTTTCTAGGCTTCAGAGATGATGGAATCTGTGGAATAGCAGGATTCGGGAGCACTCTGGGCTGTTGCTGCCTCTTAGCGCCTGGCAGCTTAACCCAGAGGCTGTGGAGGCAGCTCAGCCCCATGTCATTCACAGCAGTCTGGGAAGTGCAAGGCAGGGTCCACTGCTTCTATCCAAACCGGAACCAGATGTGGCTGCTCGAGGGAACCCCGGTGTTTCCTGGGAAACATCGTGTGTCTCTGCCTCCCCAATCTGGTGCATTCCACGGGAGCAAAATTGTGGTGGACAACCTATCTCACAGTCCTACAGGTCTGCACCGAAGCGACAGCCTCCCGAGTGTTGCCCACACCCTGTGCCCCTCGCTTGCCAGCCTCTGCAGGAGGCCGGTGCTCCGGCATAATGGTCAAGTGGTCACTGGCAGAGCTGGCATCCAATGCCGGCTGCGCCGGAAGACTTGGGAGCATGTCCTTACCCGCGGGATGCATGAGAGGTAGGATTTCACTCAGAGAGAAGATCACAGGGCACAAAGCCTTTGTACGGGCACACCCATGCACTTCACTTGTGCACTACCCTGCCGCCAAGACATACATGCGAAAGGCTCTCGGAGTGAAGTGCCTGGGACACCAGGAGCGGCATCTTGGCATGATAGCTCTTCCTCTTGGGAGCTCTGGCCGGGCCCTGCTTCCAAGAGTTCGAGCCCAAAGTACAGCCCTCGTGACCCCCAAAGCTTCATTGGGAGACCCGTGCAGATGAGCTTCTCAGATTTCTAGCTGTGCTAGGTGTCACACTAGGTGTCCTGCAAGCAACTGCATAGCATCCTCACCTTCGTGGAAAAGCCATTCTTCCCAGTGGGCTTGCACCGGACAAAGAATGACAACCAACAGGATTCAAAGAAGCCTCACACTCTGTGAGGTCCCCGCGGTGCTCCTGCCGAACACCTGAGGGCGCTGTGATTGCGCAGGCGCAGCCTGCTCCTTGCAGCTTTCCCCTAGCCCAAGTTCACATTCCCTTCCCTTTGGCATCTCACTCCTGGTCAGTGTCCTCGGAAGAGGATGAGACCTGGAGATCCTCATAGAGCGCGCTGAGTGGGGATTTGGAGCAGGATCCCACTCTGTCATCTGCAACGGGGGTCTTCAGTGGTCGAGGAACGGCCTCCTCAGGAGGCTGGGAGGAGGGAGTGCTGATGATTGTGCAGCTCCACCGGTTGCCCTGAACTCTGCTGAGGAGCATCTTGAGGGACTGCAGGTGAGGGGCAGAGCCAGGACTTGGGGCATGGGAGACAGTGCAGTCCGGGGAAGGCTTCAGCTGAGGTCTGTTGCTTGGAGGCTGCTGATGAGCGCTGAGCTCTGGATTTGGTGAGCTCTGGGTCACATGCCATGATGATTTCCTTGCAACTCCTGCTGTAGCTGGCCGTGGCTGTGGCAGTGGCTGTTGTGTTTGGAGAGTCACCGGCTCTCTGGTCTGACTGGCATTGTGTGATGCAGGGACAGCAGCAGCGAGCCTTGGCCTCTTGGCGCCCGTCTGCCAAGAAGCTCTGGGCCAATGGGCAGATCTCTTGCCTGGAATGATGCTGCCGAGAGTGGAGTGTGGACACATTCTGCGTGTGGGACCCTGCAGCTTGGCCTGTGTCCACCCCTCAGGACACCTGACTGGTGCATGAGATTGGATGCTTTGAGGTCGGCCTTGCATCGTGGAGGCCTCTTGGGGAAGAGGAGACGCAGGGACTGCAGACCTCTCTTCTGCCTGAGCTTGGAGAAGAGGATTCATGCCGGTTGTCTTCTTGGTTGTGTGCACAGGCCGCGGCCTACTGGGTGTCCTCAGAAGCTTTTCAGAGGAGTCAGTGGCATTCTCACGGTGGTGTTGCTGTCTTGCTTGGGCTTTGGTGAGACATGTCTGGAGGGGAGTTATGCAATGCTTCTCTTGTCGCCTGTGTCCCTCCTTGTCCTGTACTGTCTTGGTAAAGGGCCCAGAATCCTTGCACTGCTGGATCTTCTGTGGCCCCAGGTTCTCTTCATTGGACTTCAAGGGATACAGGGCTAGGGTCCCATCCCAGCGCTTGATGGGGCACCTCCTGCTGCTGGCCATGTGACCAAAGGCGCCACAGTTCTTGCACTTCACCCTGGGGTCCTCCTCCTCTGCTGGAGGAACTCTGGGCCCAGCTGCGACCATACGCTGCTTGCCCATCTTCTGAGATGTCAGTGCTCTGTGGGTCTGGGGCTGTGTCTTCTGCATCGACAGCCACCGCTCCACCTGCATGTTCTGAAGGACTTTCTGTCTGGTGCAAAGTAGTGTGCTTCTCCAGAGGCACAAAAATGCTGCTGGATGATGCTTGACAAACCGCCGTGGAGAGTGCAGGTTCCCAGCAGAGCACCAGCAAGGCAGAGAGGGAAGGGCGGAGGCCTTATATAGGGCCCTACCATGGGATTAGCATACAGCCTGTTCATCTGAGCATCACAAATCCAGTCAAGCTTCATCAGATTCTGTCTGAGCAAAAGAAGGCATCCTCCTTGGGTCGCTAGCAATTTGAGCAGACCCTGCCATATTTCTTACCTCTCACCAAAATTCACCATTGCATTTTGGAAACTTTGCTCTGCAATGCGCCTTTCCTTTTCTTCTTTGTGTCCCTCTGCCCTGCTAGGGAGGCAGTTTCTCTTTTTTGAGTGTGGGTGTGTCTGTGTCTTTGTGTGTGTGTGTGTGTGTGTGTGCATGTTTGTGTGTGTGTGTTTGAAGAGTGTTTGGAGATATGAAAGTTTGACAAGGTATTTTTAAGCATTGCGTTCTTCCATCAGTGGTTAAATAGTCTTGCCCTGCAGAGCCATTGAAGAGGAAATAGAAGGGCTAACCCTAGCCCTAACCCTAACCCTAACCCTCACCGTAACCCCTAACCCTGACCCTGACTCTGACCCTGATGCTGATGTTGACCCTGACCTTGACCCCGACCCCGAGCCCTGGCTGGAGTTATGGCTTAAGTGGCAAAGCCTCGGCCTTGCAGTGCCAGCATGTACTATGGGTGTGGTCTGTGTCCCAGGCGCACCTGTTCGCATTCAGCTCTCTGCTTATAGGCTTGGAAAGCAGTGGTGGGTGGCCCAAAGACTCGAGAGGCTGCATCCACCTGGGAGACCCAGAAGAAGCTCCTGACTCCAGGCTTCAGATCCACTCAGCCTTGGCTGTGGCAGCCATTTGGGCAGTGAACTAGCACATGGCAGATCCTGCTTTCCCTTTCTTGCTTTCCCGCTCTCTCCCCCTCTGTCAATCTGCCTATTCCGTAAACATCAGTCTCTTATTTGTGTGTGTGTGTGTGTGTGTGTGTGTGTGTGTGTATGTGTGTGTGTGTGCGTGCGCGTGTGTGTGTGAGTACAAAGAGGAATTAGCAACCTATCAGCTGTGGGTCTGGCGCCGTTGCTCAAAAGGCTAATAATCTTCCACCCTAAGTGACAGCATCCAACAGGGCTGCTGCCTCAAGGCTTGGCCGCTCTAACTCCCATCCAGTTCCCTGCTTAGAGACTGGGGAAGTGGCAGAGGATGGCCCATGTCCTTGAGTCCCTGCCCCCCATCTCCCAAGGTTGACCCGAACCAGCTCCTGGCTTGTGGCTTCAGATTGGCTCAGCTCAGTCCATGGCAGCCATCTGGGGCGTGAACAGCAGATGCAAGATCTTTCTCTCGCCATCCCGTCTTCTCTGTGAAAACTGCAGTTCCCATAACGAGAAGCAGGTTCTGGAAAAGAATTCTATTTGCATCCTAGCATATCTTGCTGTTTGTCTGTTTGTTGAGTGATTTTTGAACAAATATTGTCCTCGTTTCTTTGTACATGCAAAGTGCTGGCATCACTACAGCATGGGTCGATGGCCTTTGGACACATATACAGAACATTTTCTAGGCTTCAGAGATGATGGAATCTGTGGAATAGCAGGATTCGGGAGCACTCTGGGCTGTTGCTGCCTCTTAGCGCCTGGCAGCTTAACCCAGAGGCTGTGGAGGCAGCTCAGCCCCATGTCATTCACAGCAGTCTGGGAAGTGCAAGGCAGGGTCCACTGCTTCTATCCAAACCGGAACCAGATGTGGCTGCTCGAGGGAACCCCGGTGTTTCCTGGGAAACATCGTGTGTCTCTGCCTCCCCAATCTGGTGCATTCCACGGGAGCAAAATTGTGGTGGACAACCTATCTCACAGTCCTACAGGTCTGCACCGAAGCGACAGCCTCCCGAGTGTTGCCCACACCCTGTGCCCCTCGCTTGCCAGCCTCTGCAGGAGGCCGGTGCTCCGGCATAATGGTCAAGTGGTCACTGGCAGAGCTGGCATCCAATGCCGGCTGCGCCGGAAGACTTGGGAGCATGTCCTTACCCGCGGGATGCATGAGAGGTAGGATTTCACTCAGAGAGAAGATCACAGGGCACAAAGCCTTTGTACGGGCACACCCATGCACTTCACTTGTGCACTACCCTGCCGCCAAGACATACATGCGAAAGGCTCTCGGAGTGAAGTGCCTGGGACACCAGGAGCGGCATCTTGGCATGATAGCTCTTCCTCTTGGGAGCTCTGGCCGGGCCCTGCTTCCAAGAGTTCGAGCCCAAAGTACAGCCCTCGTGACCCCCAAAGCTTCATTGGGAGACCCGTGCAGATGAGCTTCTCAGATTTCTAGCTGTGCTAGGTGTCACACTAGGTGTCCTGCAAGCAACTGCATAGCATCCTCACCTTCGTGGAAAAGCCATTCTTCCCAGTGGGCTTGCACCGGACAAAGAATGACAACCAACAGGATTCAAAGAAGCCTCACACTCTGTGAGGTCCCCGCGGTGCTCCTGCCGAACACCTGAGGGCGCTGTGATTGCGCAGGCGCAGCCTGCTCCTTGCAGCTTTCCCCTAGCCCAAGTTCACATTCCCTTCCCTTTGGCATCTCACTCCTGGTCAGTGTCCTCGGAAGAGGATGAGACCTGGAGATCCTCATAGAGCGCGCTGAGTGGGGATTTGGAGCAGGATCCCACTCTGTCATCTGCAACGGGGGTCTTCAGTGGTCGAGGAACGGCCTCCTCAGGAGGCTGGGAGGAGGGAGTGCTGATGATTGTGCAGCTCCACCGGTTGCCCTGAACTCTGCTGAGGAGCATCTTGAGGGACTGCAGGTGAGGGGCAGAGCCAGGACTTGGGGCATGGGAGACAGTGCAGTCCGGGGAAGGCTTCAGCTGAGGTCTGTTGCTTGGAGGCTGCTGATGAGCGCTGAGCTCTGGATTTGGTGAGCTCTGGGTCACATGCCATGATGATTTCCTTGCAACTCCTGCTGTAGCTGGCCGTGGCTGTGGCAGTGGCTGTTGTGTTTGGAGAGTCACCGGCTCTCTGGTCTGACTGGCATTGTGTGATGCAGGGACAGCAGCAGCGAGCCTTGGCCTCTTGGCGCCCGTCTGCCAAGAAGCTCTGGGCCAATGGGCAGATCTCTTGCCTGGAATGATGCTGCCGAGAGTGGAGTGTGGACACATTCTGCGTGTGGGACCCTGCAGCTTGGCCTGTGTCCACCCCTCAGGACACCTGACTGGTGCATGAGATTGGATGCTTTGAGGTCGGCCTTGCATCGTGGAGGCCTCTTGGGGAAGAGGAGACGCAGGGACTGCAGACCTCTCTTCTGCCTGAGCTTGGAGAAGAGGATTCATGCCGGTTGTCTTCTTGGTTGTGTGCACAGGCCGCGGCCTACTGGGTGTCCTCAGAAGCTTTTCAGAGGAGTCAGTGGCATTCTCACGGTGGTGTTGCTGTCTTGCTTGGGCTTTGGTGAGACATGTCTGGAGGGGAGTTATGCAATGCTTCTCTTGTCGCCTGTGTCCCTCCTTGTCCTGTACTGTCTTGGTAAAGGGCCCAGAATCCTTGCACTGCTGGATCTTCTGTGGCCCCAGGTTCTCTTCATTGGACTTCAAGGGATACAGGGCTAGGGTCCCATCCCAGCGCTTGATGGGGCACCTCCTGCTGCTGGCCATGTGACCAAAGGCGCCACAGTTCTTGCACTTCACCCTGGGGTCCTCCTCCTCTGCTGGAGGAACTCTGGGCCCAGCTGCGACCATACGCTGCTTGCCCATCTTCTGAGATGTCAGTGCTCTGTGGGTCTGGGGCTGTGTCTTCTGCATCGACAGCCACCGCTCCACCTGCATGTTCTGAAGGACTTTCTGTCTGGTGCAAAGTAGTGTGCTTCTCCAGAGGCACAAAAATGCTGCTGGATGATGCTTGACAAACCGCCGTGGAGAGTGCAGGTTCCCAGCAGAGCACCAGCAAGGCAGAGAGGGAAGGGCGGAGGCCTTATATAGGGCCCTACCATGGGATTAGCATACAGCCTGTTCATCTGAGCATCACAAATCCAGTCAAGCTTCATCAGATTCTGTCTGAGCAAAAGAAGGCATCCTCCTTGGGTCGCTAGCAATTTGAGCAGACCCTGCCATATTTCTTACCTCTCACCAAAATTCACCATTGCATTTTGGAAACTTTGCTCTGCAATGCGCCTTTCCTTTTCTTCTTTGTGTCCCTCTGCCCTGCTAGGGAGGCAGTTTCTCTTTTTTGAGTGTGGGTGTGTCTGTGTCTTTGTGTGTGTGTGTGTGTGTGTGTGCATGTTTGTGTGTGTGTGTTTGAAGAGTGTTTGGAGATATGAAAGTTTGACAAGGTATTTTTAAGCATTGCGTTCTTCCATCAGTGGTTAAATAGTCTTGCCCTGCAGAGCCATTGAAGAGGAAATAGAAGGGCTAACCCTAGCCCTAACCCTAACCCTAACCCTCACCGTAACCCCTAACCCTGACCCTGACTCTGACCCTGATGCTGATGTTGACCCTGACCTTGACCCCGACCCCGAGCCCTGGCTGGAGTTATGGCTTAAGTGGCAAAGCCTCGGCCTTGCAGTGCCAGCATGTACTATGGGTGTGGTCTGTGTCCCAGGCGCACCTGTTCGCATTCAGCTCTCTGCTTATAGGCTTGGAAAGCAGTGGTGGGTGGCCCAAAGACTCGAGAGGCTGCATCCACCTGGGAGACCCAGAAGAAGCTCCTGACTCCAGGCTTCAGATCCACTCAGCCTTGGCTGTGGCAGCCATTTGGGCAGTGAACTAGCACATGGCAGATCCTGCTTTCCCTTTCTTGCTTTCCCGCTCTCTCCCCCTCTGTCAATCTGCCTATTCCGTAAACATCAGTCTCTTATTTGTGTGTGTGTGTGTGTGTGTGTGTGTGTGTATGTGTGTGTGTGTGCGTGCGCGTGTGTGTGTGAGTACAAAGAGGAATTAGCAACCTATCAGCTGTGGGTCTGGCGCCGTTGCTCAAAAGGCTAATAATCTTCCACCCTAAGTGACAGCATCCAACAGGGCTGCTGCCTCAAGGCTTGGCCGCTCTAACTCCCATCTAGTTCCCTGCTTAGAGACTGGGGAAGTGACAGAGGATGGCCCATGTCCTTGAGTCCCTGCCCCCCATCTCCCAAGGTTGACCCGAACCAGCTCCTGGCTTGTGGCTTCAGATTGGCTCAGCTCAGTCCATGGCAGCCATCTGGGGCGTGAACAGCAGATGCAAGATCTTTCTCTCGCCATCCCGTCTTCTCTGTGAAAACTGCAGTTCCCATAACGAGAAGCAGGTTCTGGAAAAGAATTCTATTTGCATCCTAGCATATCTTGCTGTTTGTCTGTTTGTTGAGTGATTTTTGAACAAATATTGTCCTCGTTTCTTTGTACATGCAAAGTGCTGGCATCACTACAGCATGGGTCGATGGCCTTTGGACACATATACAGAACATTTTCTAGGCTTCAGAGATGATGGAATCTGTGGAATAGCAGGATTCGGGAGCACTCTGGGCTGTTGCTGCCTCTTAGCGCCTGGCAGCTTAACCCAGAGGCTGTGGAGGCAGCTCAGCCCCATGTCATTCACAGCAGTCTGGGAAGTGCAAGGCAGGGTCCACTGCTTCTATCCAAACCGGAACCAGATGTGGCTGCTCGAGGGAACCCCGGTGTTTCCTGGGAAACATCGTGTGTCTCTGCCTCCCCAATCTGGTGCATTCCACGGGAGCAAAATTGTGGTGGACAACCTATCTCACAGTCCTACAGGTCTGCACCGAAGCGACAGCCTCCCGAGTGTTGCCCACACCCTGTGCCCCTCGCTTGCCAGCCTCTGCAGGAGGCCGGTGCTCCGGCATAATGGTCAAGTGGTCACTGGCAGAGCTGGCATCCAATGCCGGCTGCGCCGGAAGACTTGGGAGCATGTCCTTACCCGCGGGATGCATGAGAGGTAGGATTTCACTCAGAGAGAAGATCACAGGGCACAAAGCCTTTGTACGGGCACACCCATGCACTTCACTTGTGCACTACCCTGCCGCCAAGACATACATGCGAAAGGCTCTTGGAGTGAAGTGCCTGGGACACCAGGAGCGGCATCTTGGCATGATAGCTCTTCCTCTTGGGAGCTCTGGCCGGGCCCTGCTTCCAAGAGTTCGAGCCCAAAGTACAGCCCTCGTGACCCCCAAAGCTTCATTGGGAGACCCGTGCAGATGAGCTTCTCAGATTTCTAGCTGTGCTAGGTGTCACACTAGGTGTCCTGCAAGCAACTGCATAGCATCCTCACCTTCGTGGAAAAGCCATTCTTCCCAGTGGGCTTGCACCGGACAAAGAATGACAACCAACAGGATTCAAAGAAGCCTCACACTCTGTGAGGTCCCCGCGGTGCTCCTGCCGAACACCTGAGGGCGCTGTGATTGCGCAGGCGCAGCCTGCTCCTTGCAGCTTTCCCCTAGCCCAAGTTCACATTCCCTTCCCTTTGGCATCTCACTCCTGGTCAGTGTCCTCGGAAGAGGATGAGACCTGGAGATCCTCATAGAGCGCGCTGAGTGGGGATTTGGAGCAGGATCCCACTCTGTCATCTGCAACGGGGGTCTTCAGTGGTCGAGGAACGGCCTCCTCAGGAGGCTGGGAGGAGGGAGTGCTGATGATTGTGCAGCTCCACCGGTTGCCCTGAACTCTGCTGAGGAGCATCTTGAGGGACTGCAGGTGAGGGGCAGAGCCAGGACTTGGGGCATGGGAGACAGTGCAGTCCGGGGAAGGCTTCAGCTGAGGTCTGTTGCTTGGAGGCTGCTGATGAGCGCTGAGCTCTGGATTTGGTGAGCTCTGGGTCACATGCCATGATGATTTCCTTGCAACTCCTGCTGTAGCTGGCCGTGGCTGTGGCAGTGGCTGTTGTGTTTGGAGAGTCACCGGCTCTCTGGTCTGACTGGCATTGTGTGATGCAGGGACAGCAGCAGCGAGCCTTGGCCTCTTGGCGCCCGTCTGCCAAGAAGCTCTGGGCCAATGGGCAGATCTCTTGCCTGGAATGATGCTGCCGAGAGTGGAGTGTGGACACATTCTGCGTGTGGGACCCTGCAGCTTGGCCTGTGTCCACCCCTCAGGACACCTGACTGGTGCATGAGATTGGATGCTTTGAGGTCGGCCTTGCATCGTGGAGGCCTCTTGGGGAAGAGGAGACGCAGGGACTGCAGACCTCTCTTCTGCCTGAGCTTGGAGAAGAGGATTCATGCCGGTTGTCTTCTTGGTTGTGTGCACAGGCCGCGGCCTACTGGGTGTCCTCAGAAGCTTTTCAGAGGAGTCAGTGGCATTCTCACGGTGGTGTTGCTGTCTTGCTTGGGCTTTGGTGAGACATGTCTGGAGGGGAGTTATGCAATGCTTCTCTTGTCGCCTGTGTCCCTCCTTGTCCTGTACTGTCTTGGTAAAGGGCCCAGAATCCTTGCACTGCTGGATCTTCTGTGGCCCCAGGTTCTCTTCATTGGACTTCAAGGGATACAGGGCTAGGGTCCCATCCCAGCGCTTGATGGGGCACCTCCTGCTGCTGGCCATGTGACCAAAGGCGCCACAGTTCTTGCACTTCACCCTGGGGTCCTCCTCCTCTGCTGGAGGAACTCTGGGCCCAGCTGCGACCATACGCTGCTTGCCCATCTTCTGAGATGTCAGTGCTCTGTGGGTCTGGGGCTGTGTCTTCTGCATCGACAGCCACCGCTCCACCTGCATGTTCTGAAGGACTTTCTGTCTGGTGCAAAGTAGTGTGCTTCTCCAGAGGCACAAAAATGCTGCTGGATGATGCTTGACAAACCGCCGTGGAGAGTGCAGGTTCCCAGCAGAGCACCAGCAAGGCAGAGAGGGAAGGGCGGAGGCCTTATATAGGGCCCTACCATGGGATTAGCATACAGCCTGTTCATCTGAGCATCACAAATCCAGTCAAGCTTCATCAGATTCTGTCTGAGCAAAAGAAGGCATCCTCCTTGGGTCGCTAGCAATTTGAGCAGACCCTGCCATATTTCTTACCTCTCACCAAAATTCACCATTGCATTTTGGAAACTTTGCTCTGCAATGCGCCTTTCCTTTTCTTCTTTGTGTCCCTCTGCCCTGCTAGGGAGGCAGTTTCTCTTTTTTGAGTGTGGGTGTGTCTGTGTCTTTGTGTGTGTGTGTGTGTGTGTGTGCATGTTTGTGTGTGTGTGTTTGAAGAGTGTTTGGAGATATGAAAGTTTGACAAGGTATTTTTAAGCATTGCGTTCTTCCATCAGTGGTTAAATAGTCTTGCCCTGCAGAGCCATTGAAGAGGAAATAGAAGGGCTAACCCTAGCCCTAACCCTAACCCTAACCCTCACCGTAACCCCTAACCCTGACCCTGACTCTGACCCTGATGCTGATGTTGACCCTGACCTTGACCCCGACCCCGAGCCCTGGCTGGAGTTATGGCTTAAGTGGCAAAGCCTCGGCCTTGCAGTGCCAGCATGTATTATGGGTGTGGTCTGTGTCCCAGGCGCACCTGTTCGCATTCAGCTCTCTGCTTATAGGCTTGGAAAGCAGTGGTGGGTGGCCCAAAGACTCGAGAGGCTGCATCCACCTGGGAGACCCAGAAGAAGCTCCTGACTCCAGGCTTCAGATCCACTCAGCCTTGGCTGTGGCAGCCATTTGGGCAGTGAACTAGCACATGGCAGATCCTGCTTTCCCTTTCTTGCTTTCCCGCTCTCTCCCCCTCTGTCAATCTGCCTATTCCGTAAACATCAGTCTCTTATTTGTGTGTGTGTGTGTGTGTGTGTGTGTGTGTGTGTGTGTATGTGTGTGTGTGTGCGTGCGCGTGTGTGTGTGAGTACAAAGAGGAATTAGCAACCTATCAGCTGTGGGTCTGGCGCCGTTGCTCAAAAGGCTAATAATCTTCCACCCTAAGTGACAGCATCCAACAGGGCTGCTGCCTCAAGGCTTGGCCGCTCTAACTCCCATCCAGTTCCCTGCTTAGAGACTGGGGAAGTGGCAGAGGATGGCCCATGTCCTTGAGTCCTTGCCCCCCATCTCCCAAGGTTGACCCGAACCAGCTCCTGGCTTGTGGCTTCAGATTGGCTCAGCTCAGTCCATGGCAGCCATCTGGGGCGTGAACAGCAGATGCAAGATCTTTCTCTCGCCATCCCGTCTTCTCTGTGAAAACTGCAGTTCCCATAACGAGAAGCAGGTTCTGGAAAAGAATTCTATTTGCATCCTAGCATATCTTGCTGTTTGTCTGTTTGTTGAGTGATTTTTGAACAAATATTGTCCTCGTTTCTTTGTACATGCAAAGTGCTGGCATCACTACAGCATGGGTCGATGGCCTTTGGACACATATACAGAACATTTTCTAGGCTTCAGAGATGATGGAATCTGTGGAATAGCAGGATTCGGGAGCACTCTGGGCTGTTGCTGCCTCTTAGCGCCTGGCAGCTTAACCCAGAGGCTGTGGAGGCAGCTCAGCCCCATGTCATTCACAGCAGTCTGGGAAGTGCAAGGCAGGGTCCACTGCTTCTATCCAAACCGGAACCAGATGTGGCTGCTCGAGGGAACCCCGGTGTTTCCTGGGAAACATCGTGTGTCTCTGCCTCCCCAATCTGGTGCATTCCACGGGAGCAAAATTGTGGTGGACAACCTATCTCACAGTCCTACAGGTCTGCACCGAAGCGACAGCCTCCCGAGTGTTGCCCACACCCTGTGCCCCTCGCTTGCCAGCCTCTGCAGGAGGCCGGTGCTCCGGCATAATGGTCAAGTGGTCACTGGCAGAGCTGGCATCCAATGCCGGCTGCGCCGGAAGACTTGGGAGCATGTCCTTACCCGCGGGATGCATGAGAGGTAGGATTTCACTCAGAGAGAAGATCACAGGGCACAAAGCCTTTGTACGGGCACACCCATGCACTTCACTTGTGCACTACCCTGCCGCCAAGACATACATGCGAAAGGCTCTCGGAGTGAAGTGCCTGGGACACCAGGAGCGGCATCTTGGCATGATAGCTCTTCCTCTTGGGAGCTCTGGCCGGGCCCTGCTTCCAAGAGTTCGAGCCCAAAGTACAGCCCTCGTGACCCCCAAAGCTTCATTGGGAGACCCGTGCAGATGAGCTTCTCAGATTTCTAGCTGTGCTAGGTGTCACACTAGGTGTCCTGCAAGCAACTGCATAGCATCCTCACCTTCGTGGAAAAGCCATTCTTCCCAGTGGGCTTGCACCGGACAAAGAATGACAACCAACAGGATTCAAAGAAGCCTCACACTCTGTGAGGTCCCCGCGGTGCTCCTGCCGAACACCTGAGGGCGCTGTGATTGCGCAGGCGCAGCCTGCTCCTTGCAGCTTTCCCCTAGCCCAAGTTCACATTCCCTTCCCTTTGGCATCTCACTCCTGGTCAGTGTCCTCGGAAGAGGATGAGACCTGGAGATCCTCATAGAGCGCGCTGAGTGGGGATTTGGAGCAGGATCCCACTCTGTCATCTGCAACGGGGGTCTTCAGTGGTCGAGGAACGGCCTCCTCAGGAGGCTGGGAGGAGGGAGTGCTGATGATTGTGCAGCTCCACCGGTTGCCCTGAACTCTGCTGAGGAGCATCTTGAGGGACTGCAGGTGAGGGGCAGAGCCAGGACTTGGGGCATGGGAGACAGTGCAGTCCGGGGAAGGCTTCAGCTGAGGTCTGTTGCTTGGAGGCTGCTGATGAGCGCTGAGCTCTGGATTTGGTGAGCTCTGGGTCACATGCCATGATGATTTCCTTGCAACTCCTGCTGTAGCTGGCCGTGGCTGTGGCAGTGGCTGTTGTGTTTGGAGAGTCACCGGCTCTCTGGTCTGACTGGCATTGTGTGATGCAGGGACAGCAGCAGCGAGCCTTGGCCTCTTGGCGCCCGTCTGCCAAGAAGCTCTGGGCCAATGGGCAGATCTCTTGCCTGGAATGATGCTGCCGAGAGTGGAGTGTGGACACATTCTGCGTGTGGGACCCTGCAGCTTGGCCTGTGTCCACCCCTCAGGACACCTGACTGGTGCATGAGATTGGATGCTTTGAGGTCGGCCTTGCATCGTGGAGGCCTCTTGGGGAAGAGGAGACGCAGGGACTGCAGACCTCTCTTCTGCCTGAGCTTGGAGAAGAGGATTCATGCCGGTTGTCTTCTTGGTTGTGTGCACAGGCCGCGGCCTACTGGGTGTCCTCAGAAGCTTTTCAGAGGAGTCAGTGGCATTCTCACGGTGGTGTTGCTGTCTTGCTTGGGCTTTGGTGAGACATGTCTGGAGGGGAGTTATGCAATGCTTCTCTTGTCGCCTGTGTCCCTCCTTGTCCTGTACTGTCTTGGTAAAGGGCCCAGAATCCTTGCACTGCTGGATCTTCTGTGGCCCCAGGTTCTCTTCATTGGACTTCAAGGGATACAGGGCTAGGGTCCCATCCCAGCGCTTGATGGGGCACCTCCTGCTGCTGGCCATGTGACCAAAGGCGCCACAGTTCTTGCACTTCACCCTGGGGTCCTCCTCCTCTGCTGGAGGAACTCTGGGCCCAGCTGCGACCATACGCTGCTTGCCCATCTTCTGAGATGTCAGTGCTCTGTGGGTCTGGGGCTGTGTCTTCTGCATCGACAGCCACCGCTCCACCTGCATGTTCTGAAGGACTTTCTGTCTGGTGCAAAGTAGTGTGCTTCTCCAGAGGCACAAAAATGCTGCTGGATGATGCTTGACAAACCGCCGTGGAGAGTGCAGGTTCCCAGCAGAGCACCAGCAAGGCAGAGAGGGAAGGGCGGAGGCCTTATATAGGGCCCTACCATGGGATTAGCATACAGCCTGTTCATCTGAGCATCACAAATCCAGTCAAGCTTCATCAGATTCTGTCTGAGCAAAAGAAGGCATCCTCCTTGGGTCGCTAGCAATTTGAGCAGACCCTGCCATATTTCTTACCTCTCACCAAAATTCACCATTGCATTTTGGAAACTTTGCTCTGCAATGCGCCTTTCCTTTTCTTCTTTGTGTCCCTCTGCCCTGCTAGGGAGGCAGTTTCTCTTTTTTGAGTGTGGGTGTGTCTGTGTCTTTGTGTGTGTGTGTGTGTGTGTGTGTGTGCATGTTTGTGTGTGTGTGTTTGAAGAGTGTTTGGAGATATGAAAGTTTGACAAGGTATTTTTAAGCATTGCGTTCTTCCATCAGTGGTTAAATAGTCTTGCCCTGCAGAGCCATTGAAGAGGAAATAGAAGGGCTAACCCTAGCCCTAACCCTAACCCTAACCCTCACCGTAACCCCTAACCCTGACCCTGACTCTGACCCTGATGCTGATGTTGACCCTGACCTTGACCCCGACCCCGAGCCCTGGCTGGAGTTATGGCTTAAGTGGCAAAGCCTCGGCCTTGCAGTGCCAGCATGTATTATGGGTGTGGTCTGTGTCCCAGGCGCACCTGTTCGCATTCAGCTCTCTGCTTATAGGCTTGGAAAGCAGTGGTGGGTGGCCCAAAGACTCGAGAGGCTGCATCCACCTGGGAGACCCAGAAGAAGCTCCTGACTCCAGGCTTCAGATCCACTCAGCCTTGGCTGTGGCAGCCATTTGGGCAGTGAACTAGCACATGGCAGATCCTGCTTTCCCTTTCTTGCTTTCCCGCTCTCTCCCCCTCTGTCAATCTGCCTATTCCGTAAACATCAGTCTCTTATTTGTGTGTGTGTGTGTGTGTGTGTGTGTGTATGTGTGTGTGTGTGCGTGCGCGTGTGTGTGTGAGTACAAAGAGGAATTAGCAACCTATCAGCTGTGGGTCTGGCGCCGTTGCTCAAAAGGCTAATAATCTTCCACCCTAAGTGACAGCATCCAACAGGGCTGCTGCCTCAAGGCTTGGCCGCTCTAACTCCCATCCAGTTCCCTGCTTAGAGACTGGGGAAGTGGCAGAGGATGGCCCATGTCCTTGAGTCCCTGCCCCCCATCTCCCAAGGTTGACCCGAACCAGCTCCTGGCTTGTGGCTTCAGATTGGCTCAGCTCAGTCCATGGCAGCCATCTGGGGCGTGAACAGCAGATGCAAGATCTTTCTCTCGCCATCCCGTCTTCTCTGTGAAAACTGCAGTTCCCATAACGAGAAGCAGGTTCTGGAAAAGAATTCTATTTGCATCCTAGCATATCTTGCTGTTTGTCTGTTTGTTGAGTGATTTTTGAACAAATATTGTCCTCGTTTCTTTGTACATGCAAAGTGCTGGCATCACTACAGCATGGGTCGATGGCCTTTGGACACATATACAGAACATTTTCTAGGCTTCAGAGATGATGGAATCTGTGGAATAGCAGGATTCGGGAGCACTCTGGGCTGTTGCTGCCTCTTAGCGCCTGGCAGCTTAACCCAGAGGCTGTGGAGGCAGCTCAGCCCCATGTCATTCACAGCAGTCTGGGAAGTGCAAGGCAGGGTCCACTGCTTCTATCCAAACCGGAACCAGATGTGGCTGCTCGAGGGAACCCCGGTGTTTCCTGGGAAACATCGTGTGTCTCTGCCTCCCCAATCTGGTGCATTCCACGGGAGCAAAATTGTGGTGGACAACCTATCTCACAGTCCTACAGGTCTGCACCGAAGCGACAGCCTCCCGAGTGTTGCCCACACCCTGTGCCCCTCGCTTGCCAGCCTCTGCAGGAGGCCGGTGCTCCGGCATAATGGTCAAGTGGTCACTGGCAGAGCTGGCATCCAATGCCGGCTGCGCCGGAAGACTTGGGAGCATGTCCTTACCCGCGGGATGCATGAGAGGTAGGATTTCACTCAGAGAGAAGATCACAGGGCACAAAGCCTTTGTACGGGCACACCCATGCACTTCACTTGTGCACTACCCTGCCGCCAAGACATACATGCGAAAGGCTCTCGGAGTGAAGTGCCTGGGACACCAGGAGCGGCATCTTGGCATGATAGCTCTTCCTCTTGGGAGCTCTGGCCGGGCCCTGCTTCCAAGAGTTCGAGCCCAAAGTACAGCCCTCGTGACCCCCAAAGCTTCATTGGGAGACCCGTGCAGATGAGCTTCTCAGATTTCTAGCTGTGCTAGGTGTCACACTAGGTGTCCTGCAAGCAACTGCATAGCATCCTCACCTTCGTGGAAAAGCCATTCTTCCCAGTGGGCTTGCACCGGACAAAGAATGACAACCAACAGGATTCAAAGAAGCCTCACACTCTGTGAGGTCCCCGCGGTGCTCCTGCCGAACACCTGAGGGCGCTGTGATTGCGCAGGCGCAGCCTGCTCCTTGCAGCTTTCCCCTAGCCCAAGTTCACATTCCCTTCCCTTTGGCATCTCACTCCTGGTCAGTGTCCTCGGAAGAGGATGAGACCTGGAGATCCTCATAGAGCGCGCTGAGTGGGGATTTGGAGCAGGATCCCACTCTGTCATCTGCAACGGGGGTCTTCAGTGGTCGAGGAACGGCCTCCTCAGGAGGCTGGGAGGAGGGAGTGCTGATGATTGTGCAGCTCCACCGGTTGCCCTGAACTCTGCTGAGGAGCATCTTGAGGGACTGCAGGTGAGGGGCAGAGCCAGGACTTGGGGCATGGGAGACAGTGCAGTCCGGGGAAGGCTTCAGCTGAGGTCTGTTGCTTGGAGGCTGCTGATGAGCGCTGAGCTCTGGATTTGGTGAGCTCTGGGTCACATGCCATGATGATTTCCTTGCAACTCCTGCTGTAGCTGGCCGTGGCTGTGGCAGTGGCTGTTGTGTTTGGAGAGTCACCGGCTCTCTGGTCTGACTGGCATTGTGTGATGCAGGGACAGCAGCAGCGAGCCTTGGCCTCTTGGCGCCCGTCTGCCAAGAAGCTCTGGGCCAATGGGCAGATCTCTTGCCTGGAATGATGCTGCCGAGAGTGGAGTGTGGACACATTCTGCGTGTGGGACCCTGCAGCTTGGCCTGTGTCCACCCCTCAGGACACCTGACTGGTGCATGAGATTGGATGCTTTGAGGTCGGCCTTGCATCGTGGAGGCCTCTTGGGGAAGAGGAGACGCAGGGACTGCAGACCTCTCTTCTGCCTGAGCTTGGAGAAGAGGATTCATGCCGGTTGTCTTCTTGGTTGTGTGCACAGGCCGCGGCCTACTGGGTGTCCTCAGAAGCTTTTCAGAGGAGTCAGTGGCATTCTCACGGTGGTGTTGCTGTCTTGCTTGGGCTTTGGTGAGACATGTCTGGAGGGGAGTTATGCAATGCTTCTCTTGTCGCCTGTGTCCCTCCTTGTCCTGTACTGTCTTGGTAAAGGGCCCAGAATCCTTGCACTGCTGGATCTTCTGTGGCCCCAGGTTCTCTTCATTGGACTTCAAGGGATACAGGGCTAGGGTCCCATCCCAGCGCTTGATGGGGCACCTCCTGCTGCTGGCCATGTGACCAAAGGCGCCACAGTTCTTGCACTTCACCCTGGGGTCCTCCTCCTCTGCTGGAGGAACTCTGGGCCCAGCTGCGACCATACGCTGCTTGCCCATCTTCTGAGATGTCAGTGCTCTGTGGGTCTGGGGCTGTGTCTTCTGCATCGACAGCCACCGCTCCACCTGCATGTTCTGAAGGACTTTCTGTCTGGTGCAAAGTAGTGTGCTTCTCCAGAGGCACAAAAATGCTGCTGGATGATGCTTGACAAACCGCCGTGGAGAGTGCAGGTTCCCAGCAGAGCACCAGCAAGGCAGAGAGGGAAGGGCGGAGGCCTTATATAGGGCCCTACCATGGGATTAGCATACAGCCTGTTCATCTGAGCATCACAAATCCAGTCAAGCTTCATCAGATTCTGTCTGAGCAAAAGAAGGCATCCTCCTTGGGTCGCTAGCAATTTGAGCAGACCCTGCCATATTTCTTACCTCTCACCAAAATTCACCATTGCATTTTGGAAACTTTGCTCTGCAATGCGCCTTTCCTTTTCTTCTTTGTGTCCCTCTGCCCTGCTAGGGAGGCAGTTTCTCTTTTTTGAGTGTGGGTGTGTCTGTGTCTTTGTGTGTGTGTGTGTGTGTGTGTGCATGTTTGTGTGTGTGTGTTTGAAGAGTGTTTGGAGATATGAAAGTTTGACAAGGTATTTTTAAGCATTGCGTTCTTCCATCAGTGGTTAAATAGTCTTGCCCTGCAGAGCCATTGAAGAGGAAATAGAAGGGCTAACCCTAGCCCTAACCCTAACCCTAACCCTCACCGTAACCCCTAACCCTGACCCTGACTCTGACCCTGATGCTGATGTTGACCCTGACCTTGACCCCGACCCCGAGCCCTGGCTGGAGTTATGGCTTAAGTGGCAAAGCCTCGGCCTTGCAGTGCCAGCATGTATTATGGGTGTGGTCTGTGTCCCAGGCGCACCTGTTCGCATTCAGCTCTCTGCTTATAGGCTTGGAAAGCAGTGGTGGGTGGCCCAAAGACTCGAGAGGCTGCATCCACCTGGGAGACCCAGAAGAAGCTCCTGACTCCAGGCTTCAGATCCACTCAGCCTTGGCTGTGGCAGCCATTTGGGCAGTGAACTAGCACATGGCAGATCCTGCTTTCCCTTTCTTGCTTTCCCGCTCTCTCCCCCTCTGTCAATCTGCCTATTCCGTAAACATCAGTCTCTTATTTGTGTGTGTGTGTGTGTGTGTGTGTGTGTGTATGTGTGTGTGTGCGTGCGTGTGTGTGTGTGAGTACAAAGAGGAATTAGCAACCTATCAGCTGTGGGTCTGGCGCCGTTGCTCAAAAGGCTAATAATCTTCCACCCTAAGTGACAGCATCCAACAGGGCTGCTGCCTCAAGGCTTGGCCGCTCTAACTCCCATCTAGTTCCCTGCTTAGAGACTGGGGAAGTGGCAGAGGATGGCCCATGTCCTTGAGTCCCTGCCCCCCATCTCCCAAGGTTGACCCGAACCAGCTCCTGGCTTGTGGCTTCAGATTGGCTCAGCTCAGTCCATGGCAGCCATCTGGGGCGTGAACAGCACATGCAAGATCTTTCTCTCGCCATCCCGTCTTCTCTGTGAAAACTGCAGTTCCCATAACGAGAAGCAGGTTCTGGAAAAGAATTCTATTTGCATCCTAGCATATCTTGCTGTTTGTCTGTTTGTTGAGTGATTTTTGAACAAATATTGTCCTCGTTTCTTTGTACATGCAAAGTGCTGGCATCACTACAGCATGGGTCGATGGCCTTTGGACACATATACAGAACATTTTCTAGGCTTCAGAGATGATGGAATCTGTGGAATAGCAGGATTCGGGAGCACTCTGGGCTGTTGCTGCCTCTTAGCGCCTGGCAGCTTAACCCAGAGGCTGTGGAGGCAGCTCAGCCCCATGTCATTCACAGCAGTCTGGGAAGTGCAAGGCAGGGTCCACTGCTTCTATCCAAACCGGAACCAGATGTGGCTGCTCGAGGGAACCCCGGTGTTTCCTGGGAAACATCGTGTGTCTCTGCCTCCCCAATCTGGTGCATTCCACGGGAGCAAAATTGTGGTGGACAACCTATCTCACAGTCCTACAGGTCTGCACCGAAGCGACAGCCTCCCGAGTGTTGCCCACACCCTGTGCCCCTCGCTTGCCAGCCTCTGCAGGAGGCCGGTGCTCCGGCATAATGGTCAAGTGGTCACTGGCAGAGCTGGCATCCAATGCCGGCTGCGCCGGAAGACTTGGGAGCATGTCCTTACCCGCGGGATGCATGAGAGGTAGGATTTCACTCAGAGAGAAGATCACAGGGCACAAAGCCTTTGTACGGGCACACCCATGCACTTCACTTGTGCACTACCCTGCCGCCAAGACATACATGCGAAAGGCTCTCGGAGTGAAGTGCCTGGGACACCAGGAGCGGCATCTTGGCATGATAGCTCTTCCTCTTGGGAGCTCTGGCCGGGCCCTGCTTCCAAGAGTTCGAGCCCAAAGTACAGCCCTCGTGACCCCCAAAGCTTCATTGGGAGACCCGTGCAGATGAGCTTCTCAGATTTCTAGCTGTGCTAGGTGTCACACTAGGTGTCCTGCAAGCAACTGCATAGCATCCTCACCTTCGTGGAAAAGCCATTCTTCCCAGTGGGCTTGCACCGGACAAAGAATGACAACCAACAGGATTCAAAGAAGCCTCACACTCTGTGAGGTCCCCGCGGTGCTCCTGCCGAACACCTGAGGGCGCTGTGATTGCGCAGGCGCAGCCTGCTCCTTGCAGCTTTCCCCTAGCCCAAGTTCACATTCCCTTCCCTTTGGCATCTCACTCCTGGTCAGTGTCCTCGGAAGAGGATGAGACCTGGAGATCCTCATAGAGCGCGCTGAGTGGGGATTTGGAGCAGGATCCCACTCTGTCATCTGCAACGGGGGTCTTCAGTGGTCGAGGAACGGCCTCCTCAGGAGGCTGGGAGGAGGGAGTGCTGATGATTGTGCAGCTCCACCGGTTGCCCTGAACTCTGCTGAGGAGCATCTTGAGGGACTGCAGGTGAGGGGCAGAGCCAGGACTTGGGGCATGGGAGACAGTGCAGTCCGGGGAAGGCTTCAGCTGAGGTCTGTTGCTTGGAGGCTGCTGATGAGCGCTGAGCTCTGGATTTGGTGAGCTCTGGGTCACATGCCATGATGATTTCCTTGCAACTCCTGCTGTAGCTGGCCGTGGCTGTGGCAGTGGCTGTTGTGTTTGGAGAGTCACCGGCTCTCTGGTCTGACTGGCATTGTGTGATGCAGGGACAGCAGCAGCGAGCCTTGGCCTCTTGGCGCCCGTCTGCCAAGAAGCTCTGGGCCAATGGGCAGATCTCTTGCCTGGAATGATGCTGCCGAGAGTGGAGTGTGGACACATTCTGCGTGTGGGACCCTGCAGCTTGGCCTGTGTCCACCCCTCAGGACACCTGACTGGTGCATGAGATTGGATGCTTTGAGGTCGGCCTTGCATCGTGGAGGCCTCTTGGGGAAGAGGAGACGCAGGGACTGCAGACCTCTCTTCTGCCTGAGCTTGGAGAAGAGGATTCATGCCGGTTGTCTTCTTGGTTGTGTGCACAGGCCGCGGCCTACTGGGTGTCCTCAGAAGCTTTTCAGAGGAGTCAGTGGCATTCTCACGGTGGTGTTGCTGTCTTGCTTGGGCTTTGGTGAGACATGTCTGGAGGGGAGTTATGCAATGCTTCTCTTGTCGCCTGTGTCCCTCCTTGTCCTGTACTGTCTTGGTAAAGGGCCCAGAATCCTTGCACTGCTGGATCTTCTGTGGCCCCAGGTTCTCTTCATTGGACTTCAAGGGATACAGGGCTAGGGTCCCATCCCAGCGCTTGATGGGGCACCTCCTGCTGCTGGCCATGTGACCAAAGGCGCCACAGTTCTTGCACTTCACCCTGGGGTCCTCCTCCTCTGCTGGAGGAACTCTGGGCCCAGCTGCGACCATACGCTGCTTGCCCATCTTCTGAGATGTCAGTGCTCTGTGGGTCTGGGGCTGTGTCTTCTGCATCGACAGCCACCGCTCCACCTGCATGTTCTGAAGGACTTTCTGTCTGGTGCAAAGTAGTGTGCTTCTCCAGAGGCACAAAAATGCTGCTGGATGATGCTTGACAAACCGCCGTGGAGAGTGCAGGTTCCCAGCAGAGCACCAGCAAGGCAGAGAGGGAAGGGCGGAGGCCTTATATAGGGCCCTACCATGGGATTAGCATACAGCCTGTTCATCTGAGCATCACAAATCCAGTCAAGCTTCATCAGATTCTGTCTGAGCAAAAGAAGGCATCCTCCTTGGGTCGCTAGCAATTTGAGCAGACCCTGCCATATTTCTTACCTCTCACCAAAATTCACCATTGCATTTTGGAAACTTTGCTCTGCAATGCGCCTTTCCTTTTCTTCTTTGTGTCCCTCTGCCCTGCTAGGGAGGCAGTTTCTCTTTTTTGAGTGTGGGTGTGTCTGTGTCTTTGTGTGTGTGTGTGTGTGTGTGTGTGTGCATGTTTGTGTGTGTGTGTTTGAAGAGTGTTTGGAGATATGAAAGTTTGACAAGGTATTTTTAAGCATTGCGTTCTTCCATCAGTGGTTAAATAGTCTTGCCCTGCAGAGCCATTGAAGAGGAAATAGAAGGGCTAACCCTAGCCCTAACCCTAACCCTAACCCTCACCGTAACCCCTAACCCTGACCCTGACTCTGACCCTGATGCTGATGTTGACCCTGACCTTGACCCCGACCCCGAGCCCTGGCTGGAGTTATGGCTTAAGTGGCAAAGCCTCGGCCTTGCAGTGCCAGCATGTATTATGGGTGTGGTCTGTGTCCCAGGCGCACCTGTTCGCATTCAGCTCTCTGCTTATAGGCTTGGAAAGCAGTGGTGGGTGGCCCAAAGACTCGAGAGGCTGCATCCACCTGGGAGACCCAGAAGAAGCTCCTGACTCCAGGCTTCAGATCCACTCAGCCTTGGCTGTGGCAGCCATTTGGGCAGTGAACTAGCACATGGCAGATCCTGCTTTCCCTTTCTTGCTTTCCCGCTCTCTCCCCCTCTGTCAATCTGCCTATTCCGTAAACATCAGTCTCTTATTTGTGTGTGTGTGTGTGTGTGTGTGTGTGTGTGTGTATGTGTGTGTGTGTGCGTGCGCGTGTGTGTGTGAGTACAAAGAGGAATTAGCAACCTATCAGCTGTGGGTCTGGCGCCGTTGCTCAAAAGGCTAATAATCTTCCACCCTAAGTGACAGCATCCAACAGGGCTGCTGCCTCAAGGCTTGGCCGCTCTAACTCCCATCTAGTTCCCTGCTTAGAGACTGGGGAAGTGGCAGAGGATGGCCCATGTCCTTGAGTCCCTGCCCCCCATCTCCCAAGGTTGACCCGAACCAGCTCCTGGCTTGTGGCTTCAGATTGGCTCAGCTCAGTCCATGGCAGCCATCTGGGGCGTGAACAGCAGATGCAAGATCTTTCTCTCGCCATCCCGTCTTCTCTGTGAAAACTGCAGTTCCCATAACGAGAAGCAGGTTCTGGAAAAGAATTCTATTTGCATCCTAGCATATCTTGCTGTTTGTCTGTTTGTTGAGTGATTTTTGAACAAATATTGTCCTCGTTTCTTTGTACATGCAAAGTGCTGGCATCACTACAGCATGGGTCGATGGCCTTTGGACACATATACAGAACATTTTCTAGGCTTCAGAGCTGATGGAATCTGTGGAATAGCAGGATTCGGGAGCACTCTGGGCTGTTGCTGCCTCTTAGCGCCTGGCAGCTTAACCCAGAGGCTGTGGAGGCAGCTCAGCCCCATGTCATTCACAGCAGTCTGGGAAGTGCAAGGCAGGGTCCACTGCTTCTATCCAAACCGGAACCAGATGTGGCTGCTCGAGGGAACCCCGGTGTTTCCTGGGAAACATCGTGTGTCTCTGCCTCCCCAATCTGGTGCATTCCACGGGAGCAAAATTGTGGTGGACAACCTATCTCACAGTCCTACAGGTCTGCACCGAAGCGACAGCCTCCCGAGTGTTGCCCACACCCTGTGCCCCTCGCTTGCCAGCCTCTGCAGGAGGCCGGTGCTCCGGCATAATGGTCAAGTGGTCACTGGCAGAGCTGGCATCCAATGCCGGCTGCGCCGGAAGACTTGGGAGCATGTCCTTACCCGCGGGATGCATGAGAGGTAGGATTTCACTCAGAGAGAAGATCACAGGGCACAAAGCCTTTGTACGGGCACACCCATGCACTTCACTTGTGCACTACCCTGCCGCCAAGACATACATGCGAAAGGCTCTCGGAGTGAAGTGCCTGGGACACCAGGAGCGGCATCTTGGCATGATAGCTCTTCCTCTTGGGAGCTCTGGCCGGGCCCTGCTTCCAAGAGTTCGAGCCCAAAGTACAGCCCTCGTGACCCCCAAAGCTTCATTGGGAGACCCGTGCAGATGAGCTTCTCAGATTTCTAGCTGTGCTAGGTGTCACACTAGGTGTCCTGCAAGCAACTGCATAGCATCCTCACCTTCGTGGAAAAGCCATTCTTCCCAGTGGGCTTGCACCGGACAAAGAATGACAACCAACAGGATTCAAAGAAGCCTCACACTCTGTGAGGTCCCCGCGGTGCTCCTGCCGAACACCTGAGGGCGCTGTGATTGCGCAGGCGCAGCCTGCTCCTTGCAGCTTTCCCCTAGCCCAAGTTCACATTCCCTTCCCTTTGGCATCTCACTCCTGGTCAGTGTCCTCGGAAGAGGATGAGACCTGGAGATCCTCATAGAGCGCGCTGAGTGGGGATTTGGAGCAGGATCCCACTCTGTCATCTGCAACGGGGGTCTTCAGTGGTCGAGGAACGGCCTCCTCAGGAGGCTGGGAGGAGGGAGTGCTGATGATTGTGCAGCTCCACCGGTTGCCCTGAACTCTGCTGAGGAGCATCTTGAGGGACTGCAGGTGAGGGGCAGAGCCAGGACTTGGGGCATGGGAGACAGTGCAGTCCGGGGAAGGCTTCAGCTGAGGTCTGTTGCTTGGAGGCTGCTGATGAGCGCTGAGCTCTGGATTTGGTGAGCTCTGGGTCACATGCCATGATGATTTCCTTGCAACTCCTGCTGTAGCTGGCCGTGGCTGTGGCAGTGGCTGTTGTGTTTGGAGAGTCACCGGCTCTCTGGTCTGACTGGCATTGTGTGATGCAGGGACAGCAGCAGCGAGCCTTGGCCTCTTGGCGCCCGTCTGCCAAGAAGCTCTGGGCCAATGGGCAGATCTCTTGCCTGGAATGATGCTGCCGAGAGTGGAGTGTGGACACATTCTGCGTGTGGGACCCTGCAGCTTGGCCTGTGTCCACCCCTCAGGACACCTGACTGGTGCATGAGATTGGATGCTTTGAGGTCGGCCTTGCATCGTGGAGGCCTCTTGGGGAAGAGGAGACGCAGGGACTGCAGACCTCTCTTCTGCCTGAGCTTGGAGAAGAGGATTCATGCCGGTTGTCTTCTTGGTTGTGTGCACAGGCCGCGGCCTACTGGGTGTCCTCAGAAGCTTTTCAGAGGAGTCAGTGGCATTCTCACGGTGGTGTTGCTGTCTTGCTTGGGCTTTGGTGAGACATGTCTGGAGGGGAGTTATGCAATGCTTCTCTTGTCGCCTGTGTCCCTCCTTGTCCTGTACTGTCTTGGTAAAGGGCCCAGAATCCTTGCACTGCTGGATCTTCTGTGGCCCCAGGTTCTCTTCATTGGACTTCAAGGGATACAGGGCTAGGGTCCCATCCCAGCGCTTGATGGGGCACCTCCTGCTGCTGGCCATGTGACCAAAGGCGCCACAGTTCTTGCACTTCACCCTGGGGTCCTCCTCCTCTGCTGGAGGAACTCTGGGCCCAGCTGCGACCATACGCTGCTTGCCCATCTTCTGAGATGTCAGTGCTCTGTGGGTCTGGGGCTGTGTCTTCTGCATCGACAGCCACCGCTCCACCTGCATGTTCTGAAGGACTTTCTGTCTGGTGCAAAGTAGTGTGCTTCTCCAGAGGCACAAAAATGCTGCTGGATGATGCTTGACAAACCGCCGTGGAGAGTGCAGGTTCCCAGCAGAGCACCAGCAAGGCAGAGAGGGAAGGGCGGAGGCCTTATATAGGGCCCTACCATGGGATTAGCATACAGCCTGTTCATCTGAGCATCACAAATCCAGTCAAGCTTCATCAGATTCTGTCTGAGCAAAAGAAGGCATCCTCCTTGGGTCGCTAGCAATTTGAGCAGACCCTGCCATATTTCTTACCTCTCACCAAAATTCACCATTGCATTTTGGAAACTTTGCTCTGCAATGCGCCTTTCCTTTTCTTCTTTGTGTCCCTCTGCCCTGCTAGGGAGGCAGTTTCTCTTTTTTGAGTGTGGGTGTGTCTGTGTCTTTGTGTGTGTGTGTGTGTGTGTGTGCATGTTTGTGTGTGTGTGTTTGAAGAGTGTTTGGAGATATGAAAGTTTGACAAGGTATTTTTAAGCATTGCGTTCTTCCATCAGTGGTTAAATAGTCTTGCCCTGCAGAGCCATTGAAGAGGAAATAGAAGGGCTAACCCTAGCCCTAACCCTAACCCTAACCCTCACCGTAACCCCTAACCCTGACCCTGACTCTGACCCTGATGCTGATGTTGACCCTGACCTTGACCCCGACCCCGAGCCCTGGCTGGAGTTATGGCTTAAGTGGCAAAGCCTCGGCCTTGCAGTGCCAGCATGTATTATGGGTGTGGTCTGTGTCCCAGGCGCACCTGTTCGCATTCAGCTCTCTGCTTATAGGCTTGGAAAGCAGTGGTGGGTGGCCCAAAGACTCGAGAGGCTGCATCCACCTGGGAGACCCAGAAGAAGCTCCTGACTCCAGGCTTCAGATCCACTCAGCCTTGGCTGTGGCAGCCATTTGGGCAGTGAACTAGCACATGGCAGATCCTGCTTTCCCTTTCTTGCTTTCCCGCTCTCTCCCCCTCTGTCAATCTGCCTATTCCGTAAACATCAGTCTCTTATTTGTGTGTGTGTGTGTGTGTGTGTGTGTGTGTATGTGTGTGTGTGTGCGTGCGCGTGTGTGTGTGAGTACAAAGAGGAATTAGCAACCTATCAGCTGTGGGTCTGGCGCCGTTGCTCAAAAGGCTAATAATCTTCCACCCTAAGTGACAGCATCCAACAGGGCTGCTGCCTCAAGGCTTGGCCGCTCTAACTCCCATCTAGTTCCCTGCTTAGAGACTGGGGAAGTGGCAGAGGATGGCCCATGTCCTTGAGTCCCTGCCCCCCATCTCCCAAGGTTGACCCGAACCAGCTCCTGGCTTGTGGCTTCAGATTGGCTCAGCTCAGTCCATGGCAGCCATCTGGGGCGTGAACAGCACATGCAAGATCTTTCTCTCGCCATCCCGTCTTCTCTGTGAAAACTGCAGTTCCCATAACGAGAAGCAGGTTCTGGAAAAGAATTCTATTTGCATCCTAGCATATCTTGCTGTTTGTCTGTTTGTTGAGTGATTTTTGAACAAATATTGTCCTCGTTTCTTTGTACATGCAAAGTGCTGGCATCACTACAGCATGGGTCGATGGCCTTTGGACACATATACAGAACATTTTCTAGGCTTCAGAGATGATGGAATCTGTGGAATAGCAGGATTCGGGAGCACTCTGGGCTGTTGCTGCCTCTTAGCGCCTGGCAGCTTAACCCAGAGGCTGTGGAGGCAGCTCAGCCCCATGTCATTCACAGCAGTCTGGGAAGTGCAAGGCAGGGTCCACTGCTTCTATCCAAACCGGAACCAGATGTGGCTGCTCGAGGGAACCCCGGTGTTTCCTGGGAAACATCGTGTGTCTCTGCCTCCCCAATCTGGTGCATTCCACGGGAGCAAAATTGTGGTGGACAACCTATCTCACAGTCCTACAGGTCTGCACCGAAGCGACAGCCTCCCGAGTGTTGCCCACACCCTGTGCCCCTCGCTTGCCAGCCTCTGCAGGAGGCCGGTGCTCCGGCATAATGGTCAAGTGGTCACTGGCAGAGCTGGCATCCAATGCCGGCTGCGCCGGAAGACTTGGGAGCATGTCCTTACCCGCGGGATGCATGAGAGGTAGGATTTCACTCAGAGAGAAGATCACAGGGCACAAAGCCTTTGTACGGGCACACCCATGCACTTCACTTGTGCACTACCCTGCCGCCAAGACATACATGCGAAAGGCTCTCGGAGTGAAGTGCCTGGGACACCAGGAGCGGCATCTTGGCATGATAGCTCTTCCTCTTGGGAGCTCTGGCCGGGCCCTGCTTCCAAGAGTTCGAGCCCAAAGTACAGCCCTCGTGACCCCCAAAGCTTCATTGGGAGACCCGTGCAGATGAGCTTCTCAGATTTCTAGCTGTGCTAGGTGTCACACTAGGTGTCCTGCAAGCAACTGCATAGCATCCTCACCTTCGTGGAAAAGCCATTCTTCCCAGTGGGCTTGCACCGGACAAAGAATGACAACCAACAGGATTCAAAGAAGCCTCACACTCTGTGAGGTCCCCGCGGTGCTCCTGCCGAACACCTGAGGGCGCTGTGATTGCGCAGGCGCAGCCTGCTCCTTGCAGCTTTCCCCTAGCCCAAGTTCACATTCCCTTCCCTTTGGCATCTCACTCCTGGTCAGTGTCCTCGGAAGAGGATGAGACCTGGAGATCCTCATAGAGCGCGCTGAGTGGGGATTTGGAGCAGGATCCCACTCTGTCATCTGCAACGGGGGTCTTCAGTGGTCGAGGAACGGCCTCCTCAGGAGGCTGGGAGGAGGGAGTGCTGATGATTGTGCAGCTCCACCGGTTGCCCTGAACTCTGCTGAGGAGCATCTTGAGGGACTGCAGGTGAGGGGCAGAGCCAGGACTTGGGGCATGGGAGACAGTGCAGTCCGGGGAAGGCTTCAGCTGAGGTCTGTTGCTTGGAGGCTGCTGATGAGCGCTGAGCTCTGGATTTGGTGAGCTCTGGGTCACATGCCATGATGATTTCCTTGCAACTCCTGCTGTAGCTGGCCGTGGCTGTGGCAGTGGCTGTTGTGTTTGGAGAGTCACCGGCTCTCTGGTCTGACTGGCATTGTGTGATGCAGGGACAGCAGCAGCGAGCCTTGGCCTCTTGGCGCCCGTCTGCCAAGAAGCTCTGGGCCAATGGGCAGATCTCTTGCCTGGAATGATGCTGCCGAGAGTGGAGTGTGGACACATTCTGCGTGTGGGACCCTGCAGCTTGGCCTGTGTCCACCCCTCAGGACACCTGACTGGTGCATGAGATTGGATGCTTTGAGGTCGGCCTTGCATCGTGGAGGCCTCTTGGGGAAGAGGAGACGCAGGGACTGCAGACCTCTCTTCTGCCTGAGCTTGGAGAAGAGGATTCATGCCGGTTGTCTTCTTGGTTGTGTGCACAGGCCGCGGCCTACTGGGTGTCCTCAGAAGCTTTTCAGAGGAGTCAGTGGCATTCTCACGGTGGTGTTGCTGTCTTGCTTGGGCTTTGGTGAGACATGTCTGGAGGGGAGTTATGCAATGCTTCTCTTGTCGCCTGTGTCCCTCCTTGTCCTGTACTGTCTTGGTAAAGGGCCCAGAATCCTTGCACTGCTGGATCTTCTGTGGCCCCAGGTTCTCTTCATTGGACTTCAAGGGATACAGGGCTAGGGTCCCATCCCAGCGCTTGATGGGGCACCTCCTGCTGCTGGCCATGTGACCAAAGGCGCCACAGTTCTTGCACTTCACCCTGGGGTCCTCCTCCTCTGCTGGAGGAACTCTGGGCCCAGCTGCGACCATACGCTGCTTGCCCATCTTCTGAGATGTCAGTGCTCTGTGGGTCTGGGGCTGTGTCTTCTGCATCGACAGCCACCGCTCCACCTGCATGTTCTGAAGGACTTTCTGTCTGGTGCAAAGTAGTGTGCTTCTCCAGAGGCACAAAAATGCTGCTGGATGATGCTTGACAAACCGCCGTGGAGAGTGCAGGTTCCCAGCAGAGCACCAGCAAGGCAGAGAGGGAAGGGCGGAGGCCTTATATAGGGCCCTACCATGGGATTAGCATACAGCCTGTTCATCTGAGCATCACAAATCCAGTCAAGCTTCATCAGATTCTGTCTGAGCAAAAGAAGGCATCCTCCTTGGGTCGCTAGCAATTTGAGCAGACCCTGCCATATTTCTTACCTCTCACCAAAATTCACCATTGCATTTTGGAAACTTTGCTCTGCAATGCGCCTTTCCTTTTCTTCTTTGTGTCCCTCTGCCCTGCTAGGGAGGCAGTTTCTCTTTTTTGAGTGTGGGTGTGTCTGTGTCTTTGTGTGTGTGTGTGTGTGTGTGTGTGTGTGCATGTTTGTGTGTGTGTGTTTGAAGAGTGTTTGGAGATATGAAAGTTTGACAAGGTATTTTTAAGCATTGCGTTCTTCCATCAGTGGTTAAATAGTCTTGCCCTGCAGAGCCATTGAAGAGGAAATAGAAGGGCTAACCCTAGCCCTAACCCTAACCCTAACCCTCACCGTAACCCCTAACCCTGACCCTGACTCTGACCCTGATGCTGATGTTGACCCTGACCTTGACCCCGACCCCGAGCCCTGGCTGGAGTTATGGCTTAAGTGGCAAAGCCTCGGCCTTGCAGTGCCAGCATGTATTATGGGTGTGGTCTGTGTCCCAGGCGCACCTGTTCGCATTCAGCTCTCTGCTTATAGGCTTGGAAAGCAGTGGTGGGTGGCCCAAAGACTCGAGAGGCTGCATCCACCTGGGAGACCCAGAAGAAGCTCCTGACTCCAGGCTTCAGATCCACTCAGCCTTGGCTGTGGCAGCCATTTGGGCAGTGAACTAGCACATGGCAGATCCTGCTTTCCCTTTCTTGCTTTCCCGCTCTCTCCCCCTCTGTCAATCTGCCTATTCCGTAAACATCAGTCTCTTATTTGTGTGTGTGTGTGTGTGTGTGTGTGTGTGTGTGTATGTGTGTGTGTGTGCGTGCGCGTGTGTGTGTGAGTACAAAGAGGAATTAGCAACCTATCAGCTGTGGGTCTGGCGCCGTTGCTCAAAAGGCTAATAATCTTCCACCCTAAGTGACAGCATCCAACAGGGCTGCTGCCTCAAGGCTTGGCCGCTCTAACTCCCATCTAGTTCCCTGCTTAGAGACTGGGGAAGTGGCAGAGGATGGCCCATGTCCTTGAGTCCCTGCCCCCCATCTCCCAAGGTTGACCCGAACCAGCTCCTGGCTTGTGGCTTCAGATTGGCTCAGCTCAGTCCATGGCAGCCATCTGGGGCGTGAACAGCAGATGCAAGATCTTTCTCTCGCCATCCCGTCTTCTCTGTGAAAACTGCAGTTCCCATAACGAGAAGCAGGTTCTGGAAAAGAATTCTATTTGCATCCTAGCATATCTTGCTGTTTGTCTGTTTGTTGAGTGATTTTTGAACAAATATTGTCCTCGTTTCTTTGTACATGCAAAGTGCTGGCATCACTACAGCATGGGTCGATGGCCTTTGGACACATATACAGAACATTTTCTAGGCTTCAGAGATGATGGAATCTGTGGAATAGCAGGATTCGGGAGCACTCTGGGCTGTTGCTGCCTCTTAGCGCCTGGCAGCTTAACCCAGAGGCTGTGGAGGCAGCTCAGCCCCATGTCATTCACAGCAGTCTGGGAAGTGCAAGGCAGGGTCCACTGCTTCTATCCAAACCGGAACCAGATGTGGCTGCTCGAGGGAACCCCGGTGTTTCCTGGGAAACATCGTGTGTCTCTGCCTCCCCAATCTGGTGCATTCCACGGGAGCAAAATTGTGGTGGACAACCTATCTCACAGTCCTACAGGTCTGCACCGAAGCGACAGCCTCCCGAGTGTTGCCCACACCCTGTGCCCCTCGCTTGCCAGCCTCTGCAGGAGGCCGGTGCTCCGGCATAATGGTCAAGTGGTCACTGGCAGAGCTGGCATCCAATGCCGGCTGCGCCGGAAGACTTGGGAGCATGTCCTTACCCGCGGGATGCATGAGAGGTAGGATTTCACTCAGAGAGAAGATCACAGGGCACAAAGCCTTTGTACGGGCACACCCATGCACTTCACTTGTGCACTACCCTGCCGCCAAGACATACATGCGAAAGGCTCTCGGAGTGAAGTGCCTGGGACACCAGGAGCGGCATCTTGGCATGATAGCTCTTCCTCTTGGGAGCTCTGGCCGGGCCCTGCTTCCAAGAGTTCGAGCCCAAAGTACAGCCCTCGTGACCCCCAAAGCTTCATTGGGAGACCCGTGCAGATGAGCTTCTCAGATTTCTAGCTGTGCTAGGTGTCACACTAGGTGTCCTGCAAGCAACTGCATAGCATCCTCACCTTCGTGGAAAAGCCATTCTTCCCAGTGGGCTTGCACCGGACAAAGAATGACAACCAACAGGATTCAAAGAAGCCTCACACTCTGTGAGGTCCCCGCGGTGCTCCTGCCGAACACCTGAGGGCGCTGTGATTGCGCAGGCGCAGCCTGCTCCTTGCAGCTTTCCCCTAGCCCAAGTTCACATTCCCTTCCCTTTGGCATCTCACTCCTGGTCAGTGTCCTCGGAAGAGGATGAGACCTGGAGATCCTCATAGAGCGCGCTGAGTGGGGATTTGGAGCAGGATCCCACTCTGTCATCTGCAACGGGGGTCTTCAGTGGTCGAGGAACGGCCTCCTCAGGAGGCTGGGAGGAGGGAGTGCTGATGATTGTGCAGCTCCACCGGTTGTCCTGAACTCTGCTGAGGAGCATCTTGAGGGACTGCAGGTGAGGGGCAGAGCCAGGACTTGGGGCATGGGAGACAGTGCAGTCCGGGGAAGGCTTCAGCTGAGGTCTGTTGCTTGGAGGCTGCTGATGAGCGCTGAGCTCTGGATTTGGTGAGCTCTGGGTCACATGCCATGATGATTTCCTTGCAACTCCTGCTGTAGCTGGCCGTGGCTGTGGCAGTGGCTGTTGTGTTTGGAGAGTCACCGGCTCTCTGGTCTGACTGGCATTGTGTGATGCAGGGACAGCAGCAGCGAGCCTTGGCCTCTTGGCGCCCGTCTGCCAAGAAGCTCTGGGCCAATGGGCAGATCTCTTGCCTGGAATGATGCTGCCGAGAGTGGAGTGTGGACACATTCTGCGTGTGGGACCCTGCAGCTTGGCCTGTGTCCACCCCTCAGGACACCTGACTGGTGCATGAGATTGGATGCTTTGAGGTCGGCCTTGCATCGTGGAGGCCTCTTGGGGAAGAGGAGACGCAGGGACTGCAGACCTCTCTTCTGCCTGAGCTTGGAGAAGAGGATTCATGCCGGTTGTCTTCTTGGTTGTGTGCACAGGCCGCGGCCTACTGGGTGTCCTCAGAAGCTTTTCAGAGGAGTCAGTGGCATTCTCACGGTGGTGTTGCTGTCTTGCTTGGGCTTTGGTGAGACATGTCTGGAGGGGAGTTATGCAATGCTTCTCTTGTCGCCTGTGTCCCTCCTTGTCCTGTACTGTCTTGGTAAAGGGCCCAGAATCCTTGCACTGCTGGATCTTCTGTGGCCCCAGGTTCTCTTCATTGGACTTCAAGGGATACAGGGCTAGGGTCCCATCCCAGCGCTTGATGGGGCACCTCCTGCTGCTGGCCATGTGACCAAAGGCGCCACAGTTCTTGCACTTCACCCTGGGGTCCTCCTCCTCTGCTGGAGGAACTCTGGGCCCAGCTGCGACCATACGCTGCTTGCCCATCTTCTGAGATGTCAGTGCTCTGTGGGTCTGGGGCTGTGTCTTCTGCATCGACAGCCACCGCTCCACCTGCATGTTCTGAAGGACTTTCTGTCTGGTGCAAAGTAGTGTGCTTCTCCAGAGGCACAAAAATGCTGCTGGATGATGCTTGACAAACCGCCGTGGAGAGTGCAGGTTCCCAGCAGAGCACCAGCAAGGCAGAGAGGGAAGGGCGGAGGCCTTATATAGGGCCCTACCATGGGATTAGCATACAGCCTGTTCATCTGAGCATCACAAATCCAGTCAAGCTTCATCAGATTCTGTCTGAGCAAAAGAAGGCATCCTCCTTGGGTCGCTAGCAATTTGAGCAGACCCTGCCATATTTCTTACCTCTCACCAAAATTCACCATTGCATTTTGGAAACTTTGCTCTGCAATGCGCCTTTCCTTTTCTTCTTTGTGTCCCTCTGCCCTGCTAGGGAGGCAGTTTCTCTTTTTTGAGTGTGGGTGTGTCTGTGTCTTTGTGTGTGTGTGTGTGTGTGTGTGTGTGCATGTTTGTGTGTGTGTGTTTGAAGAGTGTTTGGAGATATGAAAGTTTGACAAGGTATTTTTAAGCATTGCGTTCTTCCATCAGTGGTTAAATAGTCTTGCCCTGCAGAGCCATTGAAGAGGAAATAGAAGGGCTAACCCTAGCCCTAACCCTAACCCTAACCCTCACCGTAACCCCTAACCCTGACCCTGACTCTGACCCTGATGCTGATGTTGACCCTGACCTTGACCCCGACCCCGAGCCCTGGCTGGAGTTATGGCTTAAGTGGCAAAGCCTCGGCCTTGCAGTGCCAGCATGTATTATGGGTGTGGTCTGTGTCCCAGGCGCACCTGTTCGCATTCAGCTCTCTGCTTATAGGCTTGGAAAGCAGTGGTGGGTGGCCCAAAGACTCGAGAGGCTGCATCCACCTGGGAGACCCAGAAGAAGCTCCTGACTCCAGGCTTCAGATCCACTCAGCCTTGGCTGTGGCAGCCATTTGGGCAGTGAACTAGCACATGGCAGATCCTGCTTTCCCTTTCTTGCTTTCCCGCTCTCTCCCCCTCTGTCAATCAGCCTATTCCGTAAACATCAGTCTCTTATTTGTGTGTGTGTGTGTGTGTGTGTGTGTGTGTGTATGTGTGTGTGTGTGCGTGCGCGTGTGTGTGTGAGTACAAAGAGGAATTAGCAACCTATCAGCTGTGGGTCTGGCGCCGTTGCTCAAAAGGCTAATAATCTTCCACCCTAAGTGACAGCATCCAACAGGGCTGCTGCCTCAAGGCTTGGCCGCTCTAACTCCCATCTAGTTCCCTGCTTAGAGACTGGGGAAGTGGCAGAGGATGGCCCATGTCCTTGAGTCCCTGCCCCCCATCTCCCAAGGTTGACCCGAACCAGCTCCTGGCTTGTGGCTTCAGATTGGCTCAGCTCAGTCCATGGCAGCCATCTGGGGCGTGAACAGCAGATGCAAGATCTTTCTCTCGCCATCCCGTCTTCTCTGTGAAAACTGCAGTTCCCATAACGAGAAGCAGGTTCTGGAAAAGAATTCTATTTGCATCCTAGCATATCTTGCTGTTTGTCTGTTTGTTGAGTGATTTTTGAACAAATATTGTCCTCGTTTCTTTGTACATGCAAAGTGCTGGCATCACTACAGCATGGGTCGATGGCCTTTGGACACATATACAGAACATTTTCTAGGCTTCAGAGATGATGGAATCTGTGGAATAGCAGGATTCGGGAGCACTCTGGGCTGTTGCTGCCTCTTAGCGCCTGGCAGCTTAACCCAGAGGCTGTGGAGGCAGCTCAGCCCCATGTCATTCACAGCAGTCTGGGAAGTGCAAGGCAGGGTCCACTGCTTCTATCCAAACCGGAACCAGATGTGGCTGCTCGAGGGAACCCCGGTGTTTCCTGGGAAACATCGTGTGTCTCTGCCTCCCCAATCTGGTGCATTCCACGGGAGCAAAATTGTGGTGGACAACCTATCTCACAGTCCTACAGGTCTGCACCGAAGCGACAGCCTCCCGAGTGTTGCCCACACCCTGTGCCCCTCGCTTGCCAGCCTCTGCAGGAGGCCGGTGCTCCGGCATAATGGTCAAGTGGTCACTGGCAGAGCTGGCATCCAATGCCGGCTGCGCCGGAAGACTTGGGAGCATGTCCTTACCCGCGGGATGCATGAGAGGTAGGATTTCACTCAGAGAGAAGATCACAGGGCACAAAGCCTTTGTACGGGCACACCCATGCACTTCACTTGTGCACTACCCTGCCGCCAAGACATACATGCGAAAGGCTCTCGGAGTGAAGTGCCTGGGACACCAGGAGCGGCATCTTGGCATGATAGCTCTTCCTCTTGGGAGCTCTGGCCGGGCCCTGCTTCCAAGAGTTCGAGCCCAAAGTACAGCCCTCGTGACCCCCAAAGCTTCATTGGGAGACCCGTGCAGATGAGCTTCTCAGATTTCTAGCTGTGCTAGGTGTCACACTAGGTGTCCTGCAAGCAACTGCATAGCATCCTCACCTTCGTGGAAAAGCCATTCTTCCCAGTGGGCTTGCACCGGACAAAGAATGACAACCAACAGGATTCAAAGAAGCCTCACACTCTGTGAGGTCCCCGCGGTGCTCCTGCCGAACACCTGAGGGCGCTGTGATTGCGCAGGCGCAGCCTGCTCCTTGCAGCTTTCCCCTAGCCCAAGTTCACATTCCCTTCCCTTTGGCATCTCACTCCTGGTCAGTGTCCTCGGAAGAGGATGAGACCTGGAGATCCTCATAGAGCGCGCTGAGTGGGGATTTGGAGCAGGATCCCACTCTGTCATCTGCAACGGGGGTCTTCAGTGGTCGAGGAACGGCCTCCTCAGGAGGCTGGGAGGAGGGAGTGCTGATGATTGTGCAGCTCCACCGGTTGCCCTGAACTCTGCTGAGGAGCATCTTGAGGGACTGCAGGTGAGGGGCAGAGCCAGGACTTGGGGCATGGGAGACAGTGCAGTCCGGGGAAGGCTTCAGCTGAGGTCTGTTGCTTGGAGGCTGCTGATGAGCGCTGAGCTCTGGATTTGGTGAGCTCTGGGTCACATGCCATGATGATTTCCTTGCAACTCCTGCTGTAGCTGGCCGTGGCTGTGGCAGTGGCTGTTGTGTTTGGAGAGTCACCGGCTCTCTGGTCTGACTGGCATTGTGTGATGCAGGGACAGCAGCAGCGAGCCTTGGCCTCTTGGCGCCCGTCTGCCAAGAAGCTCTGGGCCAATGGGCAGATCTCTTGCCTGGAATGATGCTGCCGAGAGTGGAGTGTGGACACATTCTGCGTGTGGGACCCTGCAGCTTGGCCTGTGTCCACCCCTCAGGACACCTGACTGGTGCATGAGATTGGATGCTTTGAGGTCGGCCTTGCATCGTGGAGGCCTCTTGGGGAAGAGGAGACGCAGGGACTGCAGACCTCTCTTCTGCCTGAGCTTGGAGAAGAGGATTCATGCCGGTTGTCTTCTTGGTTGTGTGCACAGGCCGCGGCCTACTGGGTGTCCTCAGAAGCTTTTCAGAGGAGTCAGTGGCATTCTCACGGTGGTGTTGCTGTCTTGCTTGGGCTTTGGTGAGACATGTCTGGAGGGGAGTTATGCAATGCTTCTCTTGTCGCCTGTGTCCCTCCTTGTCCTGTACTGTCTTGGTAAAGGGCCCAGAATCCTTGCACTGCTGGATCTTCTGTGGCCCCAGGTTCTCTTCATTGGACTTCAAGGGATACAGGGCTAGGGTCCCATCCCAGCGCTTGATGGGGCACCTCCTGCTGCTGGCCATGTGACCAAAGGCGCCACAGTTCTTGCACTTCACCCTGGGGTCCTCCTCCTCTGCTGGAGGAACTCTGGGCCCAGCTGCGACCATACGCTGCTTGCCCATCTTCTGAGATGTCAGTGCTCTGTGGGTCTGGGGCTGTGTCTTCTGCATCGACAGCCACCGCTCCACCTGCATGTTCTGAAGGACTTTCTGTCTGGTGCAAAGTAGTGTGCTTCTCCAGAGGCACAAAAATGCTGCTGGATGATGCTTGACAAACCGCCGTGGAGAGTGCAGGTTCCCAGCAGAGCACCAGCAAGGCAGAGAGGGAAGGGCGGAGGCCTTATATAGGGCCCTACCATGGGATTAGCATACAGCCTGTTCATCTGAGCATCACAAATCCAGTCAAGCTTCATCAGATTCTGTCTGAGCAAAAGAAGGCATCCTCCTTGGGTCGCTAGCAATTTGAGCAGACCCTGCCATATTTCTTACCTCTCACCAAAATTCACCATTGCATTTTGGAAACTTTGCTCTGCAATGCGCCTTTCCTTTTCTTCTTTGTGTCCCTCTGCCCTGCTAGGGAGGCAGTTTCTCTTTTTTGAGTGTGGGTGTGTCTGTGTCTTTGTGTGTGTGTGTGTGTGTGTGTGTGCATGTTTGTGTGTGTGTGTTTGAAGAGTGTTTGGAGATATGAAAGTTTGACAAGGTATTTTTAAGCATTGCGTTCTTCCATCAGTGGTTAAATAGTCTTGCCCTGCAGAGCCATTGAAGAGGAAATAGAAGGGCTAACCCTAGCCCTAACCCTAACCCTAACCCTCACCGTAACCCCTAACCCTGACCCTGACTCTGACCCTGATGCTGATGTTGACCCTGACCTTGACCCCGACCCCGAGCCCTGGCTGGAGTTATGGCTTAAGTGGCAAAGCCTCGGCCTTGCAGTGCCAGCATGTACTATGGGTGTGGTCTGTGTCCCAGGCGCACCTGTTCGCATTCAGCTCTCTGCTTATAGGCTTGGAAAGCAGTGGTGGGTGGCCCAAAGACTCGAGAGGCTGCATCCACCTGGGAGACCCAGAAGAAGCTCCTGACTCCAGGCTTCAGATCCACTCAGCCTTGGCTGTGGCAGCCATTTGGGCAGTGAACTAGCACATGGCAGATCCTGCTTTCCCTTTCTTGCTTTCCCGCTCTCTCCCCCTCTGTCAATCTGCCTATTCCGTAAACATCAGTCTCTTATTTGTGTGTGTGTGTGTGTGTGTGTGTGTGTGTATGTGTGTGTGTGTGCGTGCGCGTGTGTGTGTGAGTACAAAGAGGAATTAGCAACCTATCAGCTGTGGGTCTGGCGCCGTTGCTCAAAAGGCTAATAATCTTCCACCCTAAGTGACAGCATCCAACAGGGCTGCTGCCTCAAGGCTTGGCCGCTCTAACTCCCATCTAGTTCCCTGCTTAGAGACTGGGGAAGTGGCAGAGGATGGCCCATGTCCTTGAGTCCCTGCCCCCCATCTCCCAAGGTTGACCCGAACCAGCTCCTGGCTTGTGGCTTCAGATTGGCTCAGCTCAGTCCATGGCAGCCATCTGGGGCGTGAACAGCAGATGCAAGATCTTTCTCTCGCCATCCCGTCTTCTCTGTGAAAACTGCAGTTCCCATAACGAGAAGCAGGTTCTGGAAAAGAATTCTATTTGCATCCTAGCATATCTTGCTGTTTGTCTGTTTGTTGAGTGATTTTTGAACAAATATTGTCCTCGTTTCTTTGTACATGCAAAGTGCTGGCATCACTACAGCATGGGTCGATGGCCTTTGGACACATATACAGAACATTTTCTAGGCTTCAGAGATGATGGAATCTGTGGAATAGCAGGATTCGGGAGCACTCTGGGCTGTTGCTGCCTCTTAGCGCCTGGCAGCTTAACCCAGAGGCTGTGGAGGCAGCTCAGCCCCATGTCATTCACAGCAGTCTGGGAAGTGCAAGGCAGGGTCCACTGCTTCTATCCAAACCGGAACCAGATGTGGCTGCTCGAGGGAACCCCGGTGTTTCCTGGGAAACATCGTGTGTCTCTGCCTCCCCAATCTGGTGCATTCCACGGGAGCAAAATTGTGGTGGACAACCTATCTCACAGTCCTACAGGTCTGCACCGAAGCGACAGCCTCCCGAGTGTTGCCCACACCCTGTGCCCCTCGCTTGCCAGCCTCTGCAGGAGGCCGGTGCTCCGGCATAATGGTCAAGTGGTCACTGGCAGAGCTGGCATCCAATGCCGGCTGCGCCGGAAGACTTGGGAGCATGTCCTTACCCGCGGGATGCATGAGAGGTAGGATTTCACTCAGAGAGAAGATCACAGGGCACAAAGCCTTTGTACGGGCACACCCATGCACTTCACTTGTGCACTACCCTGCCGCCAAGACATACATGCGAAAGGCTCTCGGAGTGAAGTGCCTGGGACACCAGGAGCGGCATCTTGGCATGATAGCTCTTCCTCTTGGGAGCTCTGGCCGGGCCCTGCTTCCAAGAGTTCGAGCCCAAAGTACAGCCCTCGTGACCCCCAAAGCTTCATTGGGAGACCCGTGCAGATGAGCTTCTCAGATTTCTAGCTGTGCTAGGTGTCACACTAGGTGTCCTGCAAGCAACTGCATAGCATCCTCACCTTCGTGGAAAAGCCATTCTTCCCAGTGGGCTTGCACCGGACAAAGAATGACAACCAACAGGATTCAAAGAAGCCTCACACTCTGTGAGGTCCCCGCGGTGCTCCTGCCGAACACCTGAGGGCGCTGTGATTGCGCAGGCGCAGCCTGCTCCTTGCAGCTTTCCCCTAGCCCAAGTTCACATTCCCTTCCCTTTGGCATCTCACTCCTGGTCAGTGTCCTCGGAAGAGGATGAGACCTGGAGATCCTCATAGAGCGCGCTGAGTGGGGATTTGGAGCAGGATCCCACTCTGTCATCTGCAACGGGGGTCTTCAGTGGTCGAGGAACGGCCTCCTCAGGAGGCTGGGAGGAGGGAGTGCTGATGATTGTGCAGCTCCACCGGTTGCCCTGAACTCTGCTGAGGAGCATCTTGAGGGACTGCAGGTGAGGGGCAGAGCCAGGACTTGGGGCATGGGAGACAGTGCAGTCCGGGGAAGGCTTCAGCTGAGGTCTGTTGCTTGGAGGCTGCTGATGAGCGCTGAGCTCTGGATTTGGTGAGCTCTGGGTCACATGCCATGATGATTTCCTTGCAACTCCTGCTGTAGCTGGCCGTGGCTGTGGCAGTGGCTGTTGTGTTTGGAGAGTCACCGGCTCTCTGGTCTGACTGGCATTGTGTGATGCAGGGACAGCAGCAGCGAGCCTTGGCCTCTTGGCGCCCGTCTGCCAAGAAGCTCTGGGCCAATGGGCAGATCTCTTGCCTGGAATGATGCTGCCGAGAGTGGAGTGTGGACACATTCTGCGTGTGGGACCCTGCAGCTTGGCCTGTGTCCAC
>NW_026698526.1:0-112030 GCF_030435755.1 Ochotona princeps
AGCTGCTTGGAAGCCTGATGGTGTGTGAAGTTAGTGAGCCAAATGGAGTTGTTCTCCCACAAGAACCACTCGGCTGATCCTTCTTCGATATGCCCTTCACCTACATGCAGTGTTTCCTTGATTGAATTAGCTCTCACACCAATATTTGCGTCTCGAGCCTTTGCATTGAGGACTATCTGAAAATGGCTGTGGCGCTGAAGTTGCCTGCGAATGTGGAGTTGGTGGCATGTGAAACCCGCATGTGGAGCATTCGTTTGTGTGGGATGCTCTACCAGGTTCATTCCTAGATAATGCACTCAAACATCACTAAGCATAGAGTGTGAAACTGAGTTTCCTTGAGAGCTGCTTGGAAGCCTGATGGTGTGTGAAGTTAGTGAGCCAAATGGAGTTGTTCTCCCACAGGAACCACTCAGCTGATCCTTCTTCAATATGCCCTTCACCAACATGCAGTGTTTCCTTGATTGAATTAGCTCTCACACCAATATTTGCGTCTAGAGCCTTTGCATTGAGGGCTATCTGAAAACGGCTGTGGCGCTGAAGTTGCCTGTGAATGTGGAGTTGGTGGCATGTGAAACCCGCATGTGGAGCATTCATTTGTGTGGGATGCTCACCAAGCTTCATTTCAGTCCTAGGCACTCAAAGGGCACTACGCATAGAGTGTGAAAACTGAGTTTCCGTGAGAGCTGCTTGGAAGCCTGATAGTGTGTGAAGTTAGTGAGCCAAATGGAGTTGTTCTCCCACAAGAACCACTCGGCTGATCCTTCTTCAATATGCCCTTCACCAACATGCAGTGTTTCCTTGATTGAATTAGCTCTCACACCAATATTTGCGTCTCGAGCCTTTGCATTGAGGGCTATCTGAAAACGGCTGTGGCGCTGAAGTTGCCTGTGAATGTGGACGTTGGTGGCATGTGAAACCCACATGTGGAGCATTCGTTTGTGTGGGATGCTCTACCAGGTTCATTCCTAGATAATGCACTCAAAGGGCACTAAGCATAGAGTGTGAAAACTGAGTTTCCTTGAGAGCTGCTTGGAAGCCTGATGGTGTGTGAAGTTAGTGAGCCAAATGGAGTTGTTCTCCCACAAGAACCACTCGGCTGATCCTTCTTCAATATGCCCTTCACCAACATGCAGTGTTTCCTTGATTGAATTAGCTCTCACACCAATATTTGCGTCTAGATCCTTTGCATTGAGGGCTATCTGAAAACGGCTGTGGCGCTGAAGTTGCCTGTGAATGTGGAGTTGGTGGCATGTGAAACCCGCATGTGGAGCATTCGTTTGTGTGGGATGCTCTACCAGGTTCATTCCTAGATAATGCACTGAAAGGGCACTAAGCATAGAGTGTGAAAACTGAGTTTCCTTGAGAGCTGCTTGGAAGCCTGATGGTGTGTGAAGTTAGTGAGCCAAATGGAGTTGTTCTCCCACAAGAACCACTCGGCTGATCCTTCTTCAATATGCCCTTCACCAACATGCAGTGTTTCCTTGATTGAATTAGCTCTCACACCAATATTTGCGTCTAGAGCCTTTGCATTGAGGACTATCTGAAAATGGCTGTGGCGCTGAAGTTGCCTGTGAATGTGGAGTTGGTGGCATGTGAAACCCGCATGTGGAGCATTCGTTTGTGTGGGATGTTCTACCAGGTTCATTTCAGTCCTAGGCACTCAAAGGGCACTAAGCATAGAGTGTGAAAACTGAGTTTCCTTGAGAGCTGCTTGGAAGCCTGATGGTGTGTGAAGTTATTGAGCCATATGAAGTTGTTCTGATACAAGAACCACTCGGCTGTTCCTTCTTCAATATGCCCTTCACCAACATGCAATGTTTCCTTGATTGAATTAGCTCTCACACCAATATTTGCGTCTAGAGCCTTTGCATTGAGGGCTATCTGAAAACGGCTGTGGCGCTGAAGTTGCCTGTGAATGTGGAGTTGGTGGCATGTGAAACCCGCATGTGGAGCATTAGTTTATTTGGGATGCTCACCAAGCTTCATTTCAGTCCTAGGCACTCAAAGGGCACTAAGCATAGAGTGTGAAAACTGAGTTTCCTTGAGAGCTGCTTGGAAGCCGGATGGTGTGTGAAGTTATTGAGCCATATGAAGTTGTTCTGCCACAAGAACCACTCGGCTGATCCTTCTTCAATATGCCCTTCACCAACATGCAGTGTTTCCTTGATTGAATTAGCTCTCACACCAATATTTGCGTCTAGAGCCTTTGCATTGAGGGCTATCTGAAAATGGCTGTGGCGCTGAAGTTGCCAGTGAATGTGGAGTTGGTGGCATGTGAAACCCGCATGTGGTGCATTCGTTTGTGTGGGATGCTCACCAAGATACATTTCAGTCCTAGGCACTCAAAGGGCACTAAGCATAGAGTGTGAAAACTGAGTTTCCTTTAGAGCTGCTTGGAAGCCTGACGGTGTGTGAGGTTAGTGAGCCAAATGGAGTTGTTCTCCCACAAGAACCACTTGGCTGATCCTTCTTCAATATGCCCTTCACCAACATGCAATGTTTCCTTGATTGAATTAGCTCTCACACAAATATTTGCGTCTCGAAGCCTTTGCATTGAGGGCTATCTGAAAACGGCTGTGGCGCTGAAGTTGCCTGTGAATGTGGAGTTGGTGGCATGTGAAACCCGCATGTGGAGCAATCGTTTGTGTGGGATGCTCACCAAGCTTCATTTCAGTCCTAGGCACTCAAAGGGCACTAAGCATAGAGTGTGAAAACTGAGTTTCCTTGAGAGCTGCTTGGAAGCCTGATGGTGTGTGAAGTTAGTGAGCCAAATGGAGTTGTTCTCCCACAAGAACCACTCGGCTGATCCTTCTTCAATATGCCCTTCACCAACATGCAGTGTTTCCTTGATTGAATTAGCTCTCACACCAATATTTTGCTTCTAGACCCTTTGCATTGAGGGCTATCTGAAAACGGCTGTGGCGCTGAAGTTGCCTGTGAATGTGGAGTTGGTGGCATGTGAAACCCGCATGTGGAGCATTCGTTTGTGTGGGATGCTCTACCAGGTTCATTCCTAGATAATGCACTCAAAGGGCACTAAGCATAGAGTGTGAAAACTGAGTTTCCTTGAGAGCTGCTTGGAAGCCGGATGGTGTGTGAAGTTATTGAGCCATATGAAGTTGTTCTGCCAGAAGAACCACTCGGCTGATCCTTCTTCAATATGCCCTTCACCAACATGCAGTGTTTCCTTGATTGAATTAGCTCTCACACCAGTATTTTGCGTCTAGAGCCTTTGCATTGAGGGCTATCTGAAAACGGCTGTGTCGCTGCAGTTGCCTGTGAATGTGGAGTTGGTGGCATGTGAAACCCGCATGTGGAGCATTCGTTTGTGTGGGATGCTCTACCAGGTTCATTCCTAGATAATGCAAAGGGCACTAAGCATAGAGTGTGAAAACTGAGTTTCCTTGAGAGCTGCTTGGAAGCCTGATGGTGTGTGAAGTTAGTGAGCCAAATGGAGTTGTTCTCCCACAAGAACCACTCGGCTGATCCTTCTTCAATATGCCCTTCACCAACATGCAGTGTTTCCTTGATTGAATTAGCTCTCACACCAATATTTGCGTCTAGAGCCTTTGCATTGAGGGCTATCTGAAAACGGCTGTGTCGCTGAAGTTGCCTGTGAATGTGGAGTTGGTGGCATGTGAAACCCGCATGTGGAGCATTCGTTTGTGTGGGATGCTCTACCAGGTTCATTCCTAGATAATGCACTCAAAGGGCACTAAGCATAGAGTGTGAAAACTGAGTTTCCTTGAGAGCTGCTTGGAAGCCTGATGGTGTGTGAAGTTATTGAGCCATATGAAGTTGTTGTCCCACAAGAACCACTCGGCTGATCCTTCTTCAATATGCCCTTCACCAACATGCAGTGTTTCCTTGATTGAATTAGCTCTCACACCAATATTTGCGTCTCGAGCCTTTGCATTGAGGGCTATCTGAAAACGGCTGTGGCGCTGAAGTTGCCTGTGAATGTGGAGTTGGTGGCATGTGAAACCCGCATGTGGAGCATTCGTTTGTGTGGGATGCTCTACCAGGTTCATTCCTAGATAATGCACTCAAAGGGTACTAAGCATAGAGTGTGAAAACTGAGTTTCCTTGAGAGCTGCTTGGAAGCCTGATGGTGTGTGAAGTTATTGAGCCAAATGGAGTTGTTCTCCCACAAGAACCACTCGGCTGATCCTTCTTCAATATGCCCTTCACCAACATGCAGTGTTTCCTTGATTGAATTAGCTCTCACACCAATATTTGCATCTAGAGCCTTTGCATTGAGGGCTATCTGAAAACGGCTGTGGCGCTGAAGTTGCCTGTGAATGTGGAGTTGGTGGCATGTGAAACGCGCATGTGGTGCATTCGTTTGTGTGGGATGCTCACCAAGATACATTTCAGTCCTAGGCACTCAAAGGGCACTAAGCATAGAGTGTGAAAACTGAGTTTTCTTTAGAGCTGCTTGGAAGCCTGACGGTGTGTGAAGTTAGTGAGCCAAATGGAGTTGTTCTCCCACAAGAACCACTCAGCTGATCCTTCTTCAATATGCCCTTCACAAACATGCAGTGTTTCCTTGATTGAATTAGCTCTCACACCAATATTTGCGTCTAGAGCCTTTGCATTGAGGGCTATCTGAAAACGGCTGTGGCGCTGAAGTTGCCTGTGAATGTGGAGTTGGTGGCATGTGAAACCCGCATGTGGAGCAATCGTTTGTGTGGGATGCTCACCAAGCTTCATTTCAGTCCTAGGCACTCAAAGGGCACTAAGCATAGAGTGTGAAAACTGAGTTTCCTTGAGAGCTGCTTGGAAGCCTGATGGTGTGTGAAGTTAGTGAGCCAAATGGAGTTGTTCTCCCACAAGAACCACTCGGCTGATCCTTCTTCAATATGCCCTTCACCAACATGCAGTGTGTCCTTGATTGAATTAGCTCTCACACCAATATTTTGCTTCTAGACCCTTTGCATTGAGGGCTATCTGAAAACGGCTGTGGCGCTGAAGTTGCCTGTGAATGTGGAGTTGGTGGCATGTGAAACCCGCATGTGGAGCATTCGTTTGTGTGGGATGCTCTACCAGGTTCATTCCTAGATAATGCAGTGAAAGGGCACTAAGCATAGAGTGTGAAAACTGAGTTTCCTTGAGAGCTGCTTGGAAGCCTGATGGTGTGTGAAGTTAGTGAGCCAAATGGAGTTGTTCTCCCACAAGAACCACTCGGCTGATCCTTCTTCAATATGCCCTTCACCAACATGCAGTGTTTCCTTGATTGAATTAGCTCTCACACCAATATTTGCGTCTAGAGCCTTTGCATTGAGGGCTATCTGAAAACGGCTGTGGCGCTGAAGTTGCCTGTGAATGTGGAGTTGGTGGCATGTGAAACCCGCATGTGGAGCATTCGTTTGTGTGGGATGCTCTACCAGGTTCATTCCTAGATAATGCACTCAAAGGGCACTAAGCATAGAGTGTGAAAACTGAGTTTCCTTGAGAGCTGCTTGGAAGCCTGATGGTGTGTGAAGTTAGTGAGCCAAATGGAGTTGTTCTCCCACAAGAACCACTCGGCTGATCCTTCTTCAATATGCCCTTCACCAACATGCAGTGTTTCCTTGATTGAATTAGCTCTCACACCAATATTTGCGTCTAGAGCCTTTGCATTGAGGGCTATCTGAAAACGGCTGTGGCGATGAAGTTGCCTGTGAATGTGGAGTTGGTGGCATGTGAAACCCGCATGTGGTGCATTCGTTTGTGTGGGATGCTCACCAAGATACATTTCAGTCCTAGGCACTCAAAGGGCACTAAGCATAGAGTGTGAAAACTGAGTTTCCTTTAGAGCTGCTTGGAAGCCTGATGGTGTGTGAAGTTAGTGAGCCAAATGGAGTTGTTCTCCCACAAGAACCACTCGGCTGATCCTTCTTCAATATGCCCTTCACCAACATGCAGTGTTTCCTTGATTGAATTAGCTCTCACACCAATATTTGCGTCTAGAGCCTTTGCATTGAGGGCTATCTGAAAATGGCTGTGGCGCTGAAGTTGCCTGTGAATGTGGAGTTGGTGGCATGTGAAACCCGCATGTGGTGCATTCGTTTGTGTGGGATGCTCACCAAGATACATTTCAGTCCTAGGCACTCAAAGGGCACTAAGCATAGAGTGTGAAAACTGAGTTTCCTTTAGAGCTGCTTGGAAGCCTGACGGTGTGTGAAGTTAGTGAGCCAAATGGAGTTGTTCTCCCACAAGAACCACTCGGCTGATCCTTCTTCAATATGCCCTTCACCAACATGCAGTGTTTCCTTGATTGAATTAGCTCTCACACCAATATTTGCGTCTAGAGCCTTTGCATTGAGGGCTATCTGAAAACGGCTGTGGTGCTGAAGTTGCCTGTGAACGTGGAGTTGGTGGCATGTGAAACCCGCATGTGGTGCATTCGTTTGTGTGGGATGCTCTACCAGGTTCATTCCTAGATAATGCACTCAAAGGGCACTAAGCATAGAGTGTGAAAACTGAGTTTCCTTGAGAGCTTTTGGCAGCCGGATGGTGTGTGAAGTTATTGAGCCATATGAAGTTGTTCTGCCAGAAGAACCACTCGGCTGATCCTTCTTCAATATGCCCTTCACCAACATGCAGTGTTTCCTTGATTGAATTAGCTCTCACAGCAGTATTTGCGTCTCGAGCCTTTGCATTGAGGGGTATCTGAAAACGGCTGTGGCGCTGAAGTTGCCTGTGAATGTGGAGTTGGTGGCATGTGAAACCCGCATGTGGAGCATTCGTTTGTGTGGGATGCTCTACCAGGTTCATTCCTAGATAATGCACTCAAAGGGCACTAAGCATAGAGTGTGAAAACTGAGTTTCCTTGAGAGCTGCTTGGAAGCCTGATGGTGTGTGAAGTTAGTGAGCCAAATGGAGTTGTTCTCCCACAAGAACCACTCGGCTGATCCTTCTTCAATATGCCCTTCACCAACATGCAGTGTTTCCTTGATTGAATTAGCTCTCACACCAATATTTGTGTCTAGAGCCTTTGCATTGAGGGCTATCTGAAAATGGCTGTGGCACTGAAGTTGCCTGTGAATGTGGAGTTGGTGGCATGTGAAACCCGCATGTGGTGCATTCGTTTGTGTGGGATGCTCACCAAGATACATTTCAGTCCTAGGCACTCAAAGGGCACTAAGCATAGAGTGCGAAAACTGAGTTTCCTTTAGAGCTGCTTGGAAGCCTGACGCTGTGTGAAGTTAGTGAGCCAAATGGAGTTGTTCTCCCACAAGAACCACTCGGCTAATCCTTCTTCAATATGCCCTTCACCAACATGCAGTGTTTCCTTGATTGAATTAGCTCTCACACCAATATTTGCGTCTAGAGCCTTTGCATTGAGGGCTATCTGAAAACGGCTGTGGCGCTGAAGTTGCCTGTGAATGTGGAGTTGGTGGCATGTGAAACCCTCATGTGGAGCAATCGTTTGTGTGGGATGCTCACCAAGCTTCATTTCAGTCCTAGGCACTCAAAGGGCACTAAGCATAGAGTGTGAAAACTGAGTTTCCTTGAGAGCTGCTTGGAAGCCTGATGGTGTGTGAAGTTAGTGAGCCAAATGGAGTTGTTCTCCCACAAGAACCACTCGGCTGATCCTTCTTCAATATGCCCTTCACCAACATGCAGTGTTTCCTTGATTGAATTAGCTCTCACACCAATATTTGCATCTCGAGCCTTTGCATTGAGGGCTATCTGAAAACGGCTGTGGCGCTGAAGTTGCCTGTGAATGTGGAGTTGGTGGCATGTGAAACCCGCATGTGGAGCAATCGTTTGTGTGGGATGCTCACCCAAGCTTCATTTCAGTCCTAGGCACTCAAAGGGCACTAAGCATAGAGTGTGAAAACTGAGTTTCCTTGAGAGCTGCTTGGAAGCCTGATGGTGTGTGAAGTTAGTGAGCCAAATGGAGTTGTTCTCCCACAAGAACCACTCGGCTGATCCTTCTTCAATATGCCCTTCACCAACATGCAGTGTTTCCTTGATTGAATTAGCTCTCACACCAATATTTGCGTCTCGAGCCTTTGCATTGAGGGCTATCTGAAAACGGCTGTGGCGCTGAAGTTGCCTGTGAATGTGGAGTTGGTGGCATGTGAAACCCGCATGTGGAGCATTCGTTTGTGTGGGATGCTCTACCAGGTTCATTCCTAGATAATGCACTCAAAGGGCACTAAGCATAGAGTGTGAAAACTGAGTTTCCTTGAGAGCTGCTTGGAAGCCTGATGGTATGTGAAGTTATTGAGCCAAATGGAGTTGTTCTCCCACACAAGAACCACTCGGCTGATCCTTCTTCAATATGCCCTTCACCAACATGCAGTGTTTCCTTGATTGAATTAGCTCTCACACCAATATTTGCGTCTCGAGCCTTTGCATTGAGGGCTATCTGAAAACAGCGGTGGCGCTGAAGTTGCCTGTGAATGTGGAGTTGGTGGCATGTGAAACCCCCATGTGGAGCATTCGTTTGTGTGGGGATGCTCTACCAGGTTCATTCCTAGATAATGCACTCAAAGGGCACTAAGCATAGAGTGTGAAAACTGAGTTTCCTTGAGAGCTGCTTGGAAGCCTGATGGTGTGTGAAGTTAGTGAGCCAAATGGAGTTGTTCTCCCACAAGAACCACTCGGCTGATCCTTCTTCAATATGCCCTTCACCAACATGCAGTGTTTCCTTGATTGAATTAGCTCTCACACAAATATTTGCGTCTAGAGCCTTTGCATTGAGGGCTATCTGAAAACGTCTGTGGCGCTGAAGTTGCCTGTGAATGTGGAGTTGGTGGCATGTGAAACCCGCATGTGGAGCATTCGTTTGTGTGGGATGCTCACCAAGCTTCATTTCAGTCCTAGGCACTCAAAGGGCACTAAGCATAGAGTGTGAAAACTGAGTTTCCTTGAGAGCTGCTTGGAAGCCTGATGGTGTGTGAAGTTAGTGAGCCATATGAAGTTGTTCTGCCACAAGAACCACTCGGCTGATCCTTCTTCAATATGCCCTTCACCAACATGCAATGTTTCCTTGATTGAATTAGCTCTCACACAAATATTTGCGTCTCGAGCCTTTGCATTGAGGGCTATCTGAAAACGGCTGTGGCGCTGAAGTTGCTGTGAATGTGGAGTTGGTGGCATGTGAAACCCGCATGTGGAGCAATCGTTTGTGTGGGATGCTCACCAAGCTTCATTTCAGTCCTAGGCACTCAAAGGGCACTAAGCATAGAGTGTGAAAACTGAGTTTCCTTGAGAGCTGCTTGGAAGCCTGATGGTGTGTGAAGTTAGTGAGCCAAATGGAGTTGTTCTCCCACAAGAACCACTCGGCTGATCCTTCTTCAATATGCCCTTCACCAACATGCAGTGTTTCCTTGATTGAATTAGCTCTCACACCAATATTTTGCTTCTAGACCCTTTGCATTGAGGGCTATCTGAAAACGGCTGTGGCGCTGAAGTTGCCTGTGAATGTGGAGTTGGTGGCATGTGAAACCCGCATGTGGAGCATTCGTTTGTGTGGGATGCTCTACCAGGTTCATTCCTAGATAATGCACTCAAAGGGCACTAAGCATAGAGTGTGAAAACTGAGTTTCCTTGAGAGCTGCTTGGAAGCCGGATGGTGTGTGAAGTTATTGAGCCATATGAAGTTGTTCTGCCAGAAGAACCACTCGGCTGATCCTTCTTCAATATGCCCTTCACCAACATGCAGTGTTTCCTTGATTGAATTAGCTCTCACACCAGTATTTGCGTCTAGAGCCTTTGCATTGAGGGCTATCTGAAAACGGCTGTGGCGCTGCAGTTGCCTGTGAATGTGGAGTTGGTGGCATGTGAAACCCGCATGTGGAGCATTCGTTTGTGTGGGATGCTCTACCAGGTTCATTCCTAGATAATGCAAAGGGCACTAAGCATAGAGTGTGAAAACTGAGTTTCCTTGAGAGCTGCTTGGAAGCCTGATGGTGTGTGAAGTTAGTGAGCCAAATGGAGTTGTTCTCCCACAAGAACCACTCGGCTGATCCTTCTTCAATATGCCCTTCACCAACATGCAGTGTTTCCTTGATTGAATTAGCTCTCACACCAATATTTGCGTCTAGAGCCTTTGCATTGAGGGCTATCTGAAAATGGCTGTGTCGCTGAAGTTGCCTGTGAATGTGGAGTTGGTGGCATGTGAAACCCGCATGTGGAGCATTCGTTTGTGTGGGATGCTCTACCAGGTTCATTCCTAGATAATGCACTCAAAGGGCACTAAGCATAGAGTGTGAAAACTGAGTTTCCTTGAGAGCTGCTTGGAAGCCTGATGGTGTGTGAAGTTATTGAGCCATATGAAGTTGTTGTCCCACAAGAACCACTCGGCTGATCCTTCTTCAATATGCCCTTCACCAACATGCAGTGTTTCCTTGATTGAATTAGCTCTCACACCAATATTTGCGTCTCGAGCCTTTGCATTGAGGGCTATCTGAAAACGGCTGTGGCGCTGAAGTTGCCTGTGAATGTGGAGTTGGTGGCATGTGAAACCCGCATGTGGAGCATTCGTTTGTGTGGGATGCTCTACCAGGTTCATTCCTAGATAATGCACTCAAAGGGTACTAAGCATAGAGTGTGAAAACTGAGTTTCCTTGAGAGCTGCTTGGAAGCCTGATGGTGTGTGAAGTTATTGAGCCAAATGGAGTTGTTCTCCCACAAGAACCACTCGGCTGATCCTTCTTCAATATGCCCTTCACCAACATGCAGTGTTTCCTTGATTGAATTAGCTCTCACACCAATATTTGCATCTAGAGCCTTTGCATTGAGGGCTATCTGAAAACGGCTGTGGCGCTGAAGTTGCCTGTGAATGTGGAGTTGGTGGCATGTGAAACCCGCATGTGGAGCAATCGTTTGTGTGGGATGCTCACCAAGCTTCATTTCAGTCCTAGGCACTCAAAGGGCACTAAGCATAGAGTGTGAAAACTGAGTTTCCTTGAGAGCTGCTTGGAAGCCTGATGGTGTGTGAAGTTAGTGAGCCAAATGGAGTTGTTCTCCCACAAGAACCACTCGGCTGATCCTTCTTCAATATGCCCTTCACCAACATGCAGTGTTTCCTTGATTGAATTAGCTCTCACACCAATATTTTGCTTCTAGACCCTTTGCATTGAGGGCTATCTGAAAACGGCTGTGGCGCTGAAGTTGCCTGTGAATGTGGAGTTGGTGGCATGTGAAACCCGCATGTGGAGCATTCGTTTGTGTGGGATGCTCTACCAGGTTCATTCCTAGATAATGCAGTGAAAGGGCACTAAGCATAGAGTGTGAAAACTGAGTTTCCTTGAGAGCTGCTTGGAAGCCTGATGGTGTGTGAAGTTAGTGAGCCAAATGGAGTTGTTCTCCCCACAAGAACCACTCGGCTGATCCTTCTTCAATATGCCCTTCACCAACATGCAGTGTTTCCTTGATTGAATTAGCTCTCACACCAATATTTGCGTCTAGAGCCTTTGCATTGAGGGCTATCTGAAAACGGCTGTGGCGCTGAAGTTGCCTGTGAATGTGGAGTTGGTGGCATGTGAAACACGCATGTGAGCATTCGTTTGTGTGGGATGCTCTACCAGGTTCATTCCTAGATAATGCACTCAAAGGGCACTAAGCATAGAGTGTGAAAACTGAGTTTCCTTGAGAGCTGCTTGGAAGCCTGATGGTGTGTGAAGTTATTGAGCCATATGAAGTTGTTCTCCCACAAGAACCACTCGGCTGATCCTTCTTCAATATGCCCTTCACCAACATGCAGTGTTTCCTTGATTGAATTAGCTCTCACACCAATATTTGCGTCTCGAGCCTTTGCATTGAGGGCTATCTGAAAACGGCTGTGGTGCTGAAGTTGCCTGTGAATGTGGAGTTGGTGGCATGTGAAACCCGCATGTGGAGCATTAGTTTGTTTGGGATGCTCACCAAGCTTCATTTCAGTCCTAGGCACTCAAAGGGCACTAAGCATAGAGTGTGAAAACTGAGTTTCCTTGAGAGCTGCTTGGAAGCCGGATGGTGTGTGAAGTTATTGAGCCATATGAAGTTGTTCTCCCACAAGAACCACTCTTCTGATCCTTCTTCAATATGCCCTTCACCAACATGCAGTGTTTCCTTGATTGAATTAGCTCTCACACCAATATTTGCGTCTAGAGCCTTTGTATGAGGGCTATCTGAAAACGGCTGTGGCGCTGAAGTTGCCTGTGAATGTGGAGTTGGTGGCATGTGAAACCCGCATGTGGAGCAATCGTTTGTGTGGGATGCTCACCAAGCTTCATTTCAGTCCTAGGCACTCAAAGGGCACTAAGCATAGAGTGTGAAAACTGAGTTTCTTGAGAGCTGCTTGAAGCCTGATGGTGTGTGAAGTTAGTGAGCCAAATGGAGTTGTTCTCCCACAAGAACCACTCGGCTGATCCTTCTTCAATATGCCCTTCACCAACATGCAGTGTTTCCTTGATTGAATTAGCTCTCACACCAATATTTGCGTCTCGAGCCTTTGCATTGAGGGCTATCTGAAAACGGCTGTGGCGCTGAAGTTGCCTGTGAATGTGGAGTTGGTGGCATGTGAAACCCGCATGTGGTGCATTCGTTTGTGTGGGATGCTCACCAAGCTTCATTTCAGTCCTAGGCACTCAAAGGGCACTAAGCATAGAGTGTGAAAACTGAGTTTCCTTGAGAGCTGCTTGGAAGCTGATGATGTTTGAAGTTAGTGAGCCAAATGGAGTTGTTCTCCCACAAGAACCACTCGGCTGATCCTTCTTCAATATGCCCTTCACCAACATGCAGTGTTTCCTTGATTGAATTAGCTCTCACACCAATATTTGCGTCTAGAGCCTTTGCATTGAGGGCTATCTCAAAATGGCTGTGGTACTGAAGTTGCCTGTGAATGTGGAGTTGGTGGCATGTGAAACCCGCATGTGGTGCATTCGTTTGTGTGGGATGCTCACCAAGATACATTTCAGTCCTAGGCACTCAAAGGGCACTAAGCATAGAGTGTGAAAACTGAGTTTCCTTTAGAGCTGCTTGGAAGCCTGATGGTGTGTGAAGTTAGTGAGCCAAATGGAGTTGTTCTCCCACAAGAACCACTCGGCTGATCCTTCTTCAATATGCCCTTCACCAACATGCAGTGTTTCCTTGATTGAATTAGCTCTCACACCAATATTTGCGTCTAGAGCCTTTGCATTGAGGGCTATCTGAAAATGGCTGTGCGCTGAAGTTGCCTGTGAATGTGGAGTTGGTGGCATGTGAAACCCGCATGTGGTGCATTCGTTTGTGTGGGATGCTCACCAAGATACATTTCAGTCCTAGGCACTCAAAGGGCACTAAGCATAGAGTGTGAAAACTGAGTTTCCTTTAGAGCTGCTTGGAAGCCTGACGGTGTGTGAAGTTAGTGAGCCAAATGGAGTTGTTCTCCCACAAGAACCACTCGGCTGATCCTTCTTCAATATGCCCTTCACCAACATGCAGTGTTTCCTTGATTGAATTAGCTCTCACACCAATATTTGCGTCTAGAGCCTTTGCATTGAGGGCTATCTGAAAACAGCGGTGGCGCTGAAGTTGCCTGTGAATGTGGAGTTGGTGGCATGTGAAACCCCCATGTGGAGCATTCGTTTGTGTGGGATGCTCTACCAGGTTCATTCCTAGATAATGCACTCAAAGGGCACTAAGCATAGAGTGTGAAAACTGAGTTTCCTTGAGAGCTGCTTGGAAGCCTGATGGTGTGTGAAGTTAGTGAGCCAAATGGAGTTGTTCTCCCACAAGAACCACTCGGCTGATCCTTCTTCAATATGCCCTTCACCAACATGCAGTGTTTCCTTGATTGAATTAGCTCTCACACAAATATTTGCGTCTAGAGCCTTTGCATTGAGGGCTATCTGAAAACGGCTGTGGCGCTGAAGTTGCCTGTGAATGTGGAGTTGGTGGCATGTGAAACCCGCATGTGGAGCATTTGTTTGTGTGGGATGCTCACCAAGCTTCATTTCAGTCCTAGGCACTCAAAGGGCACTAAGCATAGAGTGTGAAAACTGAGTTTCCTTGAGAGCTGCTTGGAAGCCTGATGGTGTGTGAAGTTATTGAGCCATATGAAGTTGTTCTCCCACAAGAACCACTCGGATGATCCTTCTTCAATATGCCCTTCACCAACATGCAATGTTTCCTTGATTGATTTAGCTCTCACACAAATATTTGCGTCTCGAGCCTTTGCATTGAGGGCTATCTGAAAACGGCTGTGGCGCTGAAGTTGCCTGTGAATGTGGAGTTGGTGGCATGTGAAACCCGCATGTGGAGCATTAGTTTGTGTGGGATGCTCACCAAGCTTCATTTCAGTCCTAGGCACTCAAAGGGCACTAAGCATAGAGTGTGAAAACTGAGTTTCCGTGAGAGCTGCTTGGAAGCCTGATGGTATGTGAAGTTAGTGAGCCAAATGGAGTTGTTCTCCCACAAGAGCCACTCGGCTGATCCTTCTTCAATATGCCCTTCACCAACATGCAGTGTTTCCTTGATTGAATTAGCTCTCACACCAATATTTTGCTTCTAGAGCCTTTGCATTGAGGGCTATCTGAAAACGGCTGTGGCGCTGAAGTTGCCTGTGAATGTGGAGTTGGTGGCAAGTGAAACCCTCATGTGGAGCATTCGTTTGTGTGGGATGCTCTACCAGGTTCATTCCTAGATAATGCACTCAAATGGCACTAAGCATAGAGTGTGAAGACTGAGTTTCCTTGAGAGCTGCTTGGAAGCCGGATGGTGTGTGAAGTTATTGAGCCATATGAAGTTGTTCTCCCACAAGAACCACTCGGCTGATCCTTCTTCAATATGCCCTTCACCAACATGCAGTGTTTCCTTGATTGAATTAGCTCTCACACCAGTATTTGCGTCTAGAGCCTTTGCATTGAGGGCTATCTGAAAACGGCTGGGGCGCTGAAGTTGCCTGTGAATGTGGAGTTGGTGGCATGTGAAACCCGCATGTGGAGCAATCGTTTGTGTGGGATGCTCACCAAGCTTCATTTCAGTCCTAGGCACTCAAAGGGCACTAAGCATTGAGTGTGAAAACTGAGTTTCCTTGAGAGCTGCTTGGAAGCCTGATGGTGTGTGAAGTTAGTGAGCCAAATGGAGTTGTTCTCCCACAAGAACCACTCGGCTGATGCTTCTTCAATATGCCCTTCACCAACATGCAGTGTTTCCTTGATTGAATTAGCTCTCACACCAATATTTGCGTCTAGAGCCTTTGCATTGAGGGCTATCTGAAAACGTCTGTGGCGCTGAAGTTGCCTGTGAATGTGGAGTTGGTGGCATGTGAAACCCGCATGTGGAGCATTCGTTTGTGTGGGATGCTCACCAAGCTTCATTTCAGTCCTAGGCACTCAAAGGGCACTAAGCATAGAGTGTGAAAACTGAGTTTCCTTGAGAGATGCTTGGAAGCCTGATGGTGTGTGAAGTTAGTGAGCCAAATGGAGTTGTTCTCCCACAAGAACCACTCGGCTGATCCTTCTTCAATATGCCCTTCACCAACATGCAGTGTTTCCTTGATTGAATTAGCTCTCACACCAATATTTGCGTCTCGAGCCTTTGCATTGAGGACTATCTGAAAACGGCTGTGGCGCTGAAGTTGCCTGTGAATGTGGAGTTGGTGGCATGTGAAACCCGCATGTGGAGCATTCGTTTGTGTGGGATGCTCTACCAGGTTCTTTCCTAGATAATACACTCAAAGGGCACTAAGCATAGAGTGTGAAAACTGAGTTTCCTTGAGAGCTGCTTGGAAGCCTGATGGTGTGTGAAGTTAGTGAGCCAAATGGAGTTGTTCTCCCACAAGAACCACTCGGCTGATCCTTCTTCAATATGCCCTTCACCAACATGCAGTGTTTCCTTGATTGAATTAGCTCTCACACAAATATTTGCGTCTCGAGCCTTTGCATTGAGGGCTATCTGAAAACGGCTGTGGCGCTGAAGTTGCCTGTGAATGTGGAGTTGGTGGCATGTGAAACCCGCATGTGGAGCAATCGTTTGTGTGGGATGCTCACCAAGCTTCATTTCAGTCCTAGGCACTCAAAGGGCACTAAGCATAGAGTGTGAAAACTGAGTTTCCTTGAGAGCTGCTTGGAAGCCTGATGGTGTGTGAAGTTAGTGAGCCAAATGGAGTTGTTCTCCCACAAGAACCACTCGGCTGATCCTTCTTCAATATGCCCTTCACCAACATGCAGTGTTTCCTTGATTGAATTAGCTCTCACACCAGTATTTGCGTCTAGAGCCTTTGCATTGAGGGCTATCTGAAAACGGCTGTGGCGCTGCAGTTGCCTGTGAATGTGGAGTTGGTGGCATGTGAAACCCGCATGTGGAGCATTCGTTTGTGTGGGATGCTCTACCAGGTTCATTCCTAGATAATGCAAAGGGCACTAAGCATAGAGTGTGAAAACTGAGTTTCCTTGAGAGCTGCTTGGAAGCCTGATGGTGTGTGAAGTTAGTGAGCCAAATGGAGTTGTTCTCCCACAAGAACCACTCGGCTGATCCTTCTTCAATATGCCCTTCACCAACATGCAGTGTTTCCTTGATTGAATTAGCTCTCACACCAATATTTGCGTCTAGAGCCTTTGCATTGAGGGCTATCTGAAAACGGCTGTGTCGCTGAAGTTGCCTGTGAATGTGGAGTTGGTGGCATGTGAAACCCGCATGTGGAGCATTCGTTTGTGTGGGATGCTCTACCAGGTTCATTCCTAGATAATGCACTCAAAGGGCACTAAGCATAGAGTGTGAAAACTGAGTTTCCTTGAGAGCTGCTTGGAAGCCTGATGGTGTGTGAAGTTATTGAGCCATATGAAGTTGTTGTTCCACAAGAACCACTCGGCTGATCCTTCTTCAATATGCCCTTCACCAACATGCAGTGTTTCCTTGATTGAATTAGCTCTCACACCAATATTTGCGTCTCGAGCCTTTGCATTGAGGGCTATCTGAAAACGGCTGTGGCGATGAAGTTGCCTGTGAATGTGGAGTTGGTGGCATGTGAAACCCGCATGTGGAGCATTCGTTTGTGTGGGATGCTCTACCAGGTTCATTCCTAGATAATGCACTCAAAGGGTACTAAGCATAGAGTGTGAAAACTGAGTTTCCTTGAGAGCTGCTTGGAAGCCTGATGGTGTGTGAAGTTATTGAGCCAAATGGAGTTGTTTTCCCACAAGAACCACTCGGCTGATCCTTCTTCAATATGCCCTTCACCAACATGCAGTGTTTCCTTGATTGAATTAGCTCTCACACCAATATTTGCATCTAGAGCCTTTGCATTGAGGGCTATCTGAAAACGGCTGTGGCGCTGAAGTTGCCTGTGAATGTGGAGTTGGTGGCATGTGAAACCCGCATGTGGTGCATTCGTTTGTGTGGGATGCTCACCAAGATACATTTCAGTCCTAGGCACTCAAAGGGCACTAAGCATAGAGTGTGAAAACTGAGTTTCCTTTAGAGCTGCTTGGAAGCCTGACGGTGTGTGAAGTTAGTGAGCCAAATGGAGTTGTTCTCCCACAAGAACCACTCAGCTGATCCTTCTTCAATATGCCCTTCACCAACATGCAGTGTTTCCTTGATTGAATTAGCTCTCACACCAATATTTGCGTCTAGAGCCTTTGCATTGAGGGCTATCTGAAAACGGCTGTGGCGCTGAAGTTGCCTGTGAATGTGGAGTTGGTGGCATGTGAAACCCGCATGTGGAGCAATCGTTTGTGTGGGATGCTCACCAAGCTTCATTTCAGTCCTAGGCACTCAAAGGGCACTAAGCATAGAGTGTGAAAACTGAGTTTCCTTGAGAGCTGCTTGGAAGCCTGATGGTGTGTGAAGTTAGTGAGCCAAATGGAGTTGTTCTCCCACAAGAACCACTCGGCTGATCCTTCTTCAATATGCCCTTCACCAACATGCAGTGTTTCCTTGATTGAATTAGCTCTCACACCAATATTTTGCTTCTAGACCCTTTGCATTGAGGGCTATCTGAAAACGGCTGTGGCGCTGAAGTTGCCTGTGAATGTGGAGTTGGTGGCATGTGAAACCCGCATGTGGAGCATTCGTTTCTGTGGGATGCTCTACCAGGTTCATTCCTAGATAATGCAGTGAAAGGGCACTAAGCATAGAGTGTGAAAACTGAGTTTCCTTGAGAGCTGCTTGGAAGCCTGATGGTGTGTGAAGTTAGTGAGCCAAATGGAGTTGTTCTCCCACAAGAACCACTCGGCTGATCCTTCTTCAATATGCCCTTCACCAACATGCAGTGTTTCCTTGATTGAATTAGCTCTCACACCAATATTTGCGTCTAGAGCCTTTGCATTGAGGGCTATCTGAAAACGGCTGTGGCGCTGAAGTTGCCTGTGAATGTGAGTTGGTGGCATGTGAAACCCGCATGTGGAGCATTCGTTTGTGTGGGATGCTCTACCAGGTTCATTCCTAGATAATGCACTCAAAGGGCACTAAGCATAGAGTGTGAAAACTGAGTTTCCTTGAGAGCTGCTTGGAAGCCTGATGGTGTGTGAAGTTATTGAGCCATATGAAGTTGTTCTCCCACAAGAACCCACTCGGCTGATCCTTCTTCAATATGCCCTTCACAACATGCAGTGTTTCCTGATTGAATTAGCTCTCACACCAATATTTGTGTCTCGAGCCTTTGCATTGAGGGCTATCTGAAAACGGCTGTGGTGCTGAAGTTGCCTGTGAATGTGGAGTTGGTGGCATGTGAAACCCGCATGTGGAGCATTAGTTTGTTTGGGATGCTCACCAAGCTTCATTTCAGTCCTAGGCACTCAAAGGGCACTAAGCATAGAGTGTGAAAACTGAGTTTCCTTGAGAGCTGCTTGAAGCCGGATGGTGTGTGAAGTTATTGAGCCATATGAAGTTGTTCTCCCACAAGAACCACTCGGCTGATCCTTCTTCAATATGCCCTTCACCAACATGCAGTGTTTCCTTGATTGAATTAGCTCTCACACCAATATTTGCGTCTAGAGCCTTTGTATTGAGGGCTATCTGAAAACGGCTGTGGCGCTGAAGTTGCCTGTGAATGTGGAGTTGGTGGCATGTGAAACCCGCATGTGGAGCAATCGTTTGTGTGGGATGCTCAGCAAGCTTCATTTCAGTCCTAGGCACTCAAAGGGCACTAAGCATAGAGTGTGAAAACTGAGTTTCTTGAGAGCTGCTTGGAAGCCTGATGGTGTGTGAAGTTAGTGAGCCAAATGAGTTGTTCTCCCACAAGAACCACTCGGCTGATCTTCTTCAATATGCCCTTCACCAACATGCAGTGTTTCCTTGATTGAATTAGCTCTCACACCAATATTTGCGTCTAGAGCCTTTGCATTGAGGGCTATCTGAAAACGGCTGTGGCGATGAAGTTGCCTGTGAATGTGGAGTTGGTGCCATGTGAAACCCGCATGTGGTGCATTCGTTTGTGTGGGATGCTCACCAAGCTTCATTTCAGTCCTAGGCACTCAAAGGGCACTAAGCATAGAGTGTGAAAACTGAGTTTCCTTGAGAGCTGCTTGGAAGCCTGATGATGTTTGAAGTTAGTGAGCCAAATGGAGTTGTTCTCCCACAAGAACCACTCGGCTGATCCTTCTTCAATATGCCCTTCACCAACATGCAGTGTTTCCTTGATTGAATTAGCTCTCACACAATATTTGCGTCTAGAGCCTTTGCATTGAGGGCTATCTGAAAATGGCTGTGGTACTGAAGTTGCCTGTGAATGTGGAGTTGGTGGCATGTGAAACCCGCATGTGGGCATTCGTTTGTGTGGGATGCTCACCAAGATACATTTCAGTCCTAGGCACTCAAAGGGCACTAAGCATAGAGTGTGAAAACTGAGTTTCCTTTAGAGCTGCTTGGAAGCCTGATGGTGTGTGAAGTTAGTGAGCCAAATGGAGTTGTTCTCCCACAAGAACCACTCGGCTGATCCTTCTTCAATATGCCCTTCACCAACATGCAGTGTTTCCTTGATTGAATTAGCTCTCACACCAGTATTGCGTCTAGAGCCTTTGCATTGAGGGCTATCTGAAAACGGCTGTGGCGCTGCAGTTGCCTGTGAATGTGGAGTTGGTGGCATGTGAAACCCGCATGTGGAGCATTCGTTTGTGTGGGATGCTCTACCAGGTTCATTCCTAGATAATGCAAAGGGCACTAAGCATAGAGTGTGAAAACTGAGTTTCCTTGAGAGCTGCTTGGAAGCCTGATGGTGTGTGAAGTTAGTGAGCCAAATGGAGTTGTTCTCCACAAGAACCACTCGGCTGATCCTTCTTCAATATGCCCTTCACCAACATGCAGTGTTTCCTTGATTGAATTAGCTCTCACACCAATATTTGCGTCTAGAGCCTTTGCATTGAGGGCTATCTGAAAACGGCTGTGTCGCTGAAGTTGCCTGTGAATGTGGAGTTGGTGGCATGTGAAACCCGCATGTGGAGCATTCGTTTGTGTGGGATGCTCTACCAGGTTCATTCCTAGATAATGCACTCAAAGGGCACTAAGCATAGAGTGTGAAAACTGAGTTTCCTTGAGAGCTGCTTGGAAGCCTGATGGTGTGTGAAGTTATTGAGCCATATGAAGTTGTTGTTCCACAAGAACCACTCGGCTGATCCTTCTTCAATATGCCCTTCACCAACATGCAGTGTTTCCTTGATTGAATTAGCTCTCACACCAATATTTGCGTCTCGAGCCTTTGCATTGAGGCTATCTGAAAACGGCTGTGGCGCTGAAGTTGCCTGTGAATGTGGAGTTGGTGGCATGTGAAACCCGCATGTGGAGCATTCGTTTGTGTGGGATGCTCTACCAGGTTCATTCCTAGATAATGCACTCAAAGGGTACTAAGCATAGAGTGTGAAAACTGAGTTTCCTTGAGAGCTGCTTGGAAGCCTGATGGTGTGTGAAGTTATTGAGCAAATGAGTTGTTCTCCCACAAGAACCACTCGGCTGATCCTTCTTCAATATGCCCTTCACCAACATGCAGTGTTTCCTTGATTGAATTAGCTCTCACACCAATATTTGCATCTAGAGCCTTTGCATTGAGGGCTATCTGAAAACGGCTGTGGCGCTGAAGTTGCCTGTGAATGTGGAGTTGGTGGCATGTGAAACCCGCATGTGGTGCATTCGTTTGTGTGGATGCTCACCAAGATACATTTCAGTCCTAGGCACTCAAAGGGCACTAAGCATAGAGTGTGAAAACTGAGTTTCTTTAGAGCTGCTTGGAAGCCTGACGGTGTGTGAAGTTAGTGAGCCAAATGGAGTTGTTCTCCCACAAGAACCACTCAGCTGATCCTTCTTCAATATGCCCTTCACCAACATGCAGTGTTTCCTTGATTGAATTAGCTCTCACACCAATATTTGCGTCTAGAGCCTAGTCTAGAGCCTTTGCATTGAGGGCTATCTGAAAACGGCTGTGGCGCTGAAGTTGCCTGTGAATGTGGAGTTGGTGGCATGTGAAACCCGCATGTGGAGCAATCGTTTGTGTGGGATGCTCACCAAGCTTCATTTCAGTCCTAGGCACTCAAAGGGCACTAAGCATAGAGTGTGAAAACTGAGTTTCCTTGAGAGCTGCTTGGAAGCCTGATGGTGTGTGAAGTTAGTGAGCCAAATGGAGTTGTTCTCCCACAAGAACCACTCGGCTGATCCTTCTTCAATATGCCCTTCACCAACATGCAGTGTTTCCTTGATTGAATTAGCTCTCACACCAATATTTTGCTTCTAGACCCTTTGCATTGAGGGCTATCTGAAAACGGCTGTGGCGCTGAAGTTGCCTGTGAATGTGGAGTTGGTGGCATGTGAAACCCGCATGTGGAGCATTCGTTTCTGTGGGATGCTCTACCAGGTTCATTCCTAGATAATGCAGTGAAAGGGCACTAAGCATAGAGTGTGAAAACTGAGTTTCCTTGAGAGCTGCTTGGAAGCCTGATGGTGTGTGAAGTTAGTGAGCCAAATGGAGTTGTTCTCCCACAAGAACCACTCGGCTGATCCTTCTTCAATATGCCCTTCACCAACATGCAGTGTTTCCTTGATTGAATTAGCTCTCACACCAATATTTGCGTCTAGAGCCTTTGCATTGAGGGCTATCTGAAAACGGCTGTGGCGCTGAAGTTGCCTGTGAATGTGGAGTTGGTGGCATGTGAAACCCGCATGTGGAGCATTCGTTTGTGTGGGATGCTCTACCAGGTTCATTCCTAGATAATGCACTCAAAGGGCACTAAGCATAGAGTGTGAAAACTGAGTTTCCTTGAGAGCTGCTTGGAAGCCTGATGGTGTGTGAAGTTATTGAGCCATATGAAGTTGTTCTCCCACAAGAACCACTCGGCTGATCCTTCTTCAATATGCCCTTCACCAACATGCAGTGTTTCCTTGATTGAATTAGCTCTCACACCAATATTTGTGTCTCGAGCCTTTGCATTGAGGGCTATCTGAAAACGGCTGTGGTGCTGAAGTTGCCTGTGAATGTGGAGTTGGTGGCATGTGAAACCCGCATGTGGAGCATTAGTTTGTTTGGGATGCTCACCAAGCTTCATTTCAGTCCTAGGCACTCAAAGGGCACTAAGCATAGAGTGTGAAAACTGAGTTTCCTTGAGAGCTGCTTGGAAGCCGGATGGTGTGTGAAGTTATTGAGCCATATGAAGTTGTTCTCCCACAAGAACCACTCGGCTGATCCTTCTTCAATATGCCCTTCACCAACATGCAGTGTTTCCTTGATTGAATTAGCTCTCACACCAATATTTGCGTCTAGAGCCTTTGTATTGAGGGCTATCTGAAAACGGCTGTGGCGCTGAAGTTGCCTGTGAATGTGGAGTTGGTGGCATGTGAAACCCGCATGTGGAGCAATCGTTTGTGTGGGATGCTCAGCAAGCTTCATTTCAGTCCTAGGCACTCAAAGGGCACTAAGCATAGAGTGTGAAAACTGAGTTTCCTTGAGAGCTGCTTGGAAGCCTGATGGTGTGTGAAGTTAGTGAGCCAAATGGAGTTGTTCTCCCACAAGAACCACTCGGCTGATCCTTCTTCAATATGCCCTTCACCAACATGCAGTGTTTCCTTGATTGAATTAGCTCTCACACCAATATTTGCGTCTAGAGCCTTTGCATTGAGGGCTATCTGAAAACGGCTGTGGCGATGAAGTTGCCTGTGAATGTGGAGTTGGTGGCATGTGAAACCCGCATGTGGTGCATTCGTTTGTGTGGGATGCTCACCAAGCTTCATTTCAGTCCTAGGCACTCAAAGGGCACTAAGCATAGAGTGTGAAAACTGAGTTTCCTTGAGAGCTGCTTGGAAGCCTGATGATGTTTGAAGTTAGTGAGCCAAATGGAGTTGTTCTCCCACAAGAACCACTCGGCTGATCCTTCTTCAATATGCCCTTCACCAACATGCAGTGTTTCCTTGATTGAATTAGCTCTCACACCAATATTTGCGTCTAGAGCCTTTGCATTGAGGGCTATCTGAAAACGGCTGTGGCGCTGAAGTTGCCTGTGAATGTGGAGTTGGTGGCATGTGAAACCCGCATGTGGAGCATTCGTTTGTGTGGGATGCTCTACCAGGTTCATTCCTAGATAATGCACTCAAAGGGCACTAAGCATAGAGTGTGAAAACTGAGTTTCCTTGAGAGCTGCTTGGAAGCCTGATGGTGTGTGAAGTTATTGAGCCATATGAAGTTGTTGTTCCACAAGAACCACTCGGCTGATCCTTCTTCAATATGCCCTTCACCAACATGCAGTGTTTCCTTGATTGAATTAGCTCTCACACCAATATTTGCGTCTCGAGCCTTTGCATTGAGGGCTATCTGAAAACGGCTGTGGCGCTGAAGTTGCCTGTGAATGTGGAGTTGGTGGCATGTGAAACCCGCATGTGGAGCATTCGTTTGTGTGGGATGCTCTACCAGGTTCATTCCTAGATAATGCACTCAAAGGGTACTAAGCATAGAGTGTGAAAACTGAGTTTCCTTGAGAGCTGCTTGGAAGCCTGATGGTGTGTGAAGTTATTGAGCCAAATGGAGTTGTTCTCCCACAAGAACCACTCGGCTGATCCTTCTTCAATATGCCCTTCACCAACATGCAGTGTTTCCTTGATTGAATTAGCTCTCACACCAATATTTGCATCTAGAGCCTTTGCATTGAGGGCTATCTGAAAACGGCTGTGGCGCTGAAGTTGCCTGTGAATGTGGAGTTGGTGGCATGTGAAACCCGCATGTGGTGCATTCGTTTGTGTGGGATGCTCACCAAGATACATTTCAGTCCTAGGCACTCAAAGGGCACTAAGCATAGAGTGTGAAAACTGAGTTTCCTTTAGAGCTGCTTGGAAGCCTGACGGTGTGTGAAGTTAGTGAGCCAAATGGAGTTGTTCTCCCACAAGAACCACTCAGCTGATCCTTCTTCAATATGCCCTTCACCAACATGCAGTGTTTCCTTGATTGAATTAGCTCTCACACCAATATTTGCGTCTAGAGCCTTTGCATTGAGGGCTATCTGAAAACGGCTGTGGCGCTGAAGTTGCCTGTGAATGTGGAGTTGGTGGCATGTGAAACCCGCATGTGGAGCAATCGTTTGTGTGGGATGCTCACCAAGCTTCATTTCAGTCCTAGGCACTCAAAGGGCACTAAGCATAGAGTGTGAAAACTGAGTTTCCTTGAGAGCTGCTTGGAAGCCTGATGGTGTGTGAAGTTAGTGAGCCAAATGGAGTTGTTCTCCCACAAGAACCACTCGGCTGATCCTTCTTCAATATGCCCTTCACCAACATGCAGTGTTTCCTTGATTGAATTAGCTCTCACACCAATATTTTGCTTCTAGACCCTTTGCATTGAGGGCTATCTGAAAACGGCTGTGGCGCTGAAGTTGCCTGTGAATGTGGAGTTGGTGGCATGTGAAACCCGCATGTGGAGCATTCGTTTCTGTGGGATGCTCTACCAGGTTCATTCCTAGATAATGCAGTGAAAGGGCACTAAGCATAGAGTGTGAAAACTGAGTTTCCTTGAGAGCTGCTTGGAAGCCTGATGGTGTGTGAAGTTAGTGAGCCAAATGGAGTTGTTCTCCCACAAGAACCACTCGGCTGATCCTTCTTCAATATGCCCTTCACCAACATGCAGTGTTTCCTTGATTGAATTAGCTCTCACACCAATATTTGCGTCTAGAGCCTTTGCATTGAGGGCTATCTGAAAACGGCTGTGGCGCTGAAGTTGCCTGTGAATGTGGAGTTGGTGGCATGTGAAACCCGCATGTGGAGCATTCGTTTGTGTGGGATGCTCTACCAGGTTCATTCCTAGATAATGCACTCAAAGGGCACTAAGCATAGAGTGTGAAAACTGAGTTTCCTTGAGAGCTGCTTGGAAGCCTGATGGTGTGTGAAGTTATTGAGCCATATGAAGTTGTTCTCCCACAAGAACCACTCGGCTGATCCTTCTTCAATATGCCCTTCACCAACATGCAGTGTTTCCTTGATTGAATTAGCTCTCACACCAATATTTGTGTCTCGAGCCTTTGCATTGAGGGCTATCTGAAAACGGCTGTGGTGCTGAAGTTGCCTGTGAATGTGGAGTTGGTGGCATGTGAAACCCGCATGTGGAGCATTAGTTTGTTTGGGATGCTCACCAAGCTTCATTTCAGTCCTAGGCACTCAAAGGGCACTAAGCATAGAGTGTGAAAACTGAGTTTCCTTGAGAGCTGCTTGGAAGCCGGATGGTGTGTGAAGTTATTGAGCCATATGAAGTTGTTCTCCCACAAGAACCACTCGGCTGATCCTTCTTCAATATGCCCTTCACCAACATGCAGTGTTTCCTTGATTGAATTAGCTCTCACACCAATATTTGCGTCTAGAGCCTTTGTATTGAGGGCTATCTGAAAACGGCTGTGGCGCTGAAGTTGCCTGTGAATGTGGAGTTGGTGGCATGTGAAACCCGCATGTGGAGCAATCGTTTGTGTGGGATGCTCAGCAAGCTTCATTTCAGTCCTAGGCACTCAAAGGGCACTAAGCATAGAGTGTGAAAACTGAGTTTCCTTGAGAGCTGCTTGGAAGCCTGATGGTGTGTGAAGTTAGTGAGCCAAATGGAGTTGTTCTCCCACAAGAACCACTCGGCTGATCCTTCTTCAATATGCCCTTCACCAACATGCAGTGTTTCCTTGATTGAATTAGCTCTCACACCAATATTTGCGTCTAGAGCCTTTGCATTGAGGGCTATCTGAAAACGGCTGTGGCGATGAAGTTGCCTGTGAATGTGGAGTTGGTGGCATGTGAAACCCGCATGTGGTGCATTCGTTTGTGTGGGATGCTCACCAAGCTTCATTTCAGTCCTAGGCACTCAAAGGGCACTAAGCATAGAGTGTGAAAACTGAGTTTCCTTGAGAGCTGCTTGGAAGCCTGATGATGTTTGAAGTTAGTGAGCCAAATGGAGTTGTTCTCCCACAAGAACCACTCGGCTGATCCTTCTTCAATATGCCCTTCACCAACATGCAGTGTTTCCTTGATTGAATTAGCTCTCACACCAATATTTGCGTCTAGAGCCTTTGCATTGAGGGCTATCTGAAAATGGCTGTGGTACTGAAGTTGCCTGTGAATGTGGAGTTGGTGGCATGTGAAACCCGCATGTGGTGCATTCGTTTGTGTGGGATGCTCACCAAGATACATTTCAGTCCTAGGCACTCAAAGGGCACTAAGCATAGAGTGTGAAAACTGAGTTTCCTTTAGAGCTGCTTGGAAGCCTGATGGTGTGTGAAGTTAGTGAGCCAAATGGAGTTGTTCTCCCACAAGAACCACTCGGCTGATCCTTCTTCAATATGCCCTTCACCAACATGCAGTGTTTCCTTGATTGAATTAGCTCTCACACCAATATTTGCGTCTAGAGCCTTTGCATTGAGGGCTATCTGAAAATGGCTGTGGCGCTGAAGTTGCCTGTGAATGTGGAGTTGGTGGCATGTGAAACCCGCATGTGGTGCATTCGTTTGTGTGGGATGCTCACCAAGATACATTTCAGTCCTAGGCACTCAAAGGGCACTAAGCATAGAGTGTGAAAACTGAGTTTCCTTTAGAGCTGCTTGGAAGCCTGACGGTGTGTGAAGTTAGTGAGCCAAATGGAGTTGTTCTCCCACAAGAACCACTCGGCTGATCCTTCTTCAATATGCCCTTCACCAACATGCAGTGTTTCCTTGATTGAATTAGCTCTCAAACCAATATTTGCGTCTAGAGCCTTTGCATTGAGGGCTATCTGAAAACGGCTGTGGTGCTGAAGTTGCCTGTGAACGTGGAGTTGGTGGCATGTGAAACCCGCATGTGGTGCATTCGTTTGTGTGGGATGCTCTACCAGGTTCATTCCTAGATAATGCACTCAAAGGGCACTAAGCATAGAGTGTGAAAACTGAGTTTCCTTGAGAGCTTTTGGCAGCCGGATGGTGTGTGAAGTTATTGAGCCATATGAAGTTGTTCTGCCAGAAGAACCACTCGGCTGATCCTTCTTCAATATGCCCTTCACCAACATGCAGTGTTTCCTTGATTGAATTAGCTCTCACAGCAGTATTTGCGTCTCGAGCCTTTGCATTGAGGGGTATCTGAAAACGGCTGTGGCGCTGAAGTTGCCTGTGAATGTGGAGTTGGTGGCATGTGAAACCCGCATGTGGAGCATTCGTTTGTGTGGGATGCTCTACCAGGTTCATTCCTAGATAATGCACTCAAAGGGCACTAAGCATAGAGTGTGAAAACTGAGTTTCCTTGAGAGCTGCTTGGAAGCCTGATGGTGTGTGAAGTTAGTGAGCCAAATGGAGTTGTTCTCCCACAAGAACCACTCGGCTGATCCTTCTTCAATATGCCCTTCACCAACATGCAGTGTTTCCTTGATTGAATTAGCTCTCACACCAATATTTGTGTCTAGAGCCTTTGCATTGAGGGCTATCTGAAAATGGCTGTGGCACTGAAGTTGCCTGTGAATGTGGAGTTGGTGGCATGTGAAACCCGCATGTGGTGCATTCGTTTGTGTGGGATGCTCACCAAGATACATTTCAGTCCTAGGCACTCAAAGGGCACTAAGCATAGAGTGCGAAAACTGAGTTTCCTTTAGAGCTGCTTGAAAGCCTGACGGTGTGTGAAGTTAGTGAGCCAAATGGAGTTGTTCTCCCACAAGAACCACTCGGCTAATCCTTCTTCAATATGCCCTTCACCAACATGCAGTGTTTCCTTGATTGAATTAGCTCTCACACCAATATTTGCGTCTAGAGCCTTTGCATTGAGGGCTATCTGAAAACGGCTGTGGCGCTGAAGTTGCCTGTGAATGTGGAGTTGGTGGCATGTGAAACCCTCATGTGGAGCAATCGTTTGTGTGGGATGCTCACCAAGCTTCATTTCAGTCCTAGGCACTCAAAGGGCACTAAGCATAGAGTGTGAAAACTGAGTTTCCTTGAGAGCTGCTTGGAAGCCTGATGGTGTGTGAAGTTAGTGAGCCAAATGGAGTTGTTCTCCCACAAGAACCACTCGGCTGATACTTCTTCAATATGCCCTTCACCAACATGCAGTGTTTCCTTGATTGAATTAGCTCTCACACCAATATTTGCGTCTAGAGCCTTTGCATTGAGGGCTATCTGAAAACGGCTGTGGCGCTGAAGTTGCCTGTGAATGTGGAGTTGGTGGCATGTGAAACCCGCATGTGGAGCAATCGTTTGTGTGGGATGCTCACCAAGCTTCATTTCAGTCCTAGGCACTCAAAGGGCACTAAGCATAGAGTGTGAAAACTGAGTTTCCTTGAGAGCTGCTTGGAAGCCTGATGGTGTGTGAAGTTAGTGATCCAAATGGAGTTGTTCTCCCACAAGAACCACTCGGCTGATCCTTCTTCAATATGCCCTTCACCAACATGCAGTGTTTCCTTGATTGAATTAGCTCTCACACCAATATTTGCGTCTCGAGCCTTTGCATTGAGGGCTATCTGAAAACGGCTGTGGCGCTGAAGTTGCCTGTGAATGTGGAGTTGGTGGCATGTGAAACCCGCATGTGGAGCATTCGTTTGTGTGGGATGCTCTACCAGGTTCATTCCTAGATAATGCACTCAAAGGGCACTAAGCATAGAGTGTGAAAACTGAGTTTCCTTGAGAGCTGCTTGGAAGCCTGATGGTATGTGAAGTTATTGAGCCAAATGGAGTTGTTCTCCCACACAAGAACCACTCGGCTGATCCTTCTTCAATATGCCCTTCACCAACATGCAGTGTTTCCTTGATTGAATTAGCTCTCACACCAATATTTGCGTCTCGAGCCTTTGCATTGAGGGCTATCTGAAAACAGCGGTGGCGCTGAAGTTGCCTGTGAATGTGGAGTTGGTGGCATGTGAAACCCCCATGTGGAGCATTCGTTTGTGTGGGATGCTCTACCAGGTTCATTCCTAGATAATGCACTCAAAGGGCACTAAGCATAGAGTGTGAAAACTGAGTTTCCTTGAGAGCTGCTTGGAAGCCTGATGGTGTGTGAAGTTAGTGAGCCAAATGGAGTTGTTCTCCCACAAGAACCACTCGGCTGATCCTTCTTCAATATGCCCTTCACCAACATGCAGTGTTTCCTTGATTGAATTAGCTCTCACACCAATATTTGCGTCTAGAGACTTTGCATTGAGGGCTATCTGAAAACGTCTGTGGCGCTGAAGTTGCCTGTGAATGTGGAGTTGGTGGCATGTGAAACCCGCATGTGGAGCATTTGTTTGTGTGGGATGCTCACCAAGCTTCATTTCAGTCCTAGGCACTCAAAGGGCACTAAGCATAGAGTGTGAAAACTGAGTTTCCTTGAGAGCTGCTTGGAAGCCTGATGGTATGTGAAGTTAGTGAGCCAAATGGAGTTGTTCTCCCACAAGAGCCACTCGGCTGATCCTTCTTCAATATGCCCTTCACCAACATGCAGTGTTTCCTTGATTGAATTAGCTCTCACACCAATATTTTGCTTCTAGAGCCTTTGCATTGAGGGCTATCTGAAAACGGCTGTGGCGCTGAAGTTGCCTGTGAATGTGGAGTTGGTGGCAAGTGAAACCCTCATGTGGAGCATTCGTTTGTGTGGGATGCTCTACCAGGTTCATTCCTAGATAATGCACTCAAATGGCACTAAGCATAGAGTGTGAAGACTGAGTTTCCTTGAGAGCTGCTTGGAAGGCGGATGGTGTGTGAAGTTATTGAGCCATATGAAGTTGTTCTCCCACAAGAACCACTCGGCTGATCCTTCTTCAATATGCCCTTCACCAACATGCAGTGTTTCCTTGATTGAATTAGCTCTCACACCAGTATTTGCGTCTAGAGCCTTTGCATTGAAGGCTATCTGAAAACGGCTGTGGCGCTGAAGTTGCCTGTGAATGTGGAGTTGGTGGCATGTGAAACCCGCATGTGGACCATTCGTTTGTGTGGGATGCTCTACCAGGTTCATTCCTAGATAATGCACTCAAAGGGCACTAAGCATAGAGTGTGAAAACTTAGTTTCCTTGAGAGCTGCTTGGAAGCCTGATGGTATGTGAAGTTATTGAGCCAAATGGAGTTGTTCTCCCACAAGAACCACTCGGCTGATCCTTCTTCAATATGCCCTTCACCAACATGCAGTGTTTCCTTGATTGAATTAGCTCTCACACCAATATTTGCGTCTAGAGCCTTTGCATTGAGGGCTATCTGAAAACGGCTGGGGCGCTGAAGTTGCCTGTGAATGTGGAGTTGGTGGCATGTGAAACCCGCATGTGGAGCAATCGTTTGTGTGGGATGCTCACCAAGCTTCATTTCAGTCCTAGGCACTCAAAGGGCACTAAGCATTGAGTGTGAAAACTGAGTTTCCTTGAGAGCTGCTTGGAAGCCTGATGGTGTGTGAAGTTAGTGAGCCAAATGGAGTTGTTCTCCCACAAGAACCACTCGGCTGATGCTTCTTCAATATGCCCTTCACCAACATGCAGTGTTTCCTTGATTGAATTAGCTCTCACACCAATATTTGCGTCTAGAGCCTTTGCATTGAGGGCTATCTGAAAACGTCTGTGGCGCTGAAGTTGCCTGTGAATGTGGAGTTGGTGGCATGTGAAACCCGCATGTGGAGCATTCGTTTGTGTGGGATGCTCACCAAGCTTCATTTCAGTCCTAGGCACTCAAAGGGCACTAAGCATAGAGTGTGAAAACTGAGTTTCCTTGAGAGATGCTTGGAAGCCTGATGGTGTGTGAAGTTAGTGAGCCAAATGGAGTTGTTCTCCCACAAGAACCACTCGGCTGATCCTTCTTCAATATGCCCTTCACCAACATGCAGTGTTTCCTTGATTGAATTAGCTCTCACACCAATATTTTGCTTCTAGAGCCTTTGCATTGAGGGCTATCTGAAAACGGCTGTGGCGCTGAAGTTGCCTGTGAATGTGGAGTTGGTGGCAAGTGAAACCCTCATGTGGAGCATTCGTTTGTGTGGGATGCTCTACCAGGTTCATTCCTAGATAATGCACTCAAAGGGCACTAAGCATAGAGTGTGAAGACTGAGTTTCCTTGAGAGCTGCTTGGAAGCCTGATAGTGTGTGAAGTTATTGAGCCATATGAAGTTGTTCTCCCACAAGAACCACTCGGCTGATCCTTCTTCAATATGCCCTTCACCAACATGCAGTGTTTCCTTGATTGAATTAGCTCTCACACCAGTATTTGCGTCTAGAGCCTTTGCATTGAGGGCTATCTGAAAACGGCTGTGGCGCTGAAGTTGCCTGTGAATGTGGAGTTGGTGGCATGTGAAACCCGCATGTGGAGCAATCGTTTGTGTGGGATGCTCACCAAGCTTCATTTCAGTCCTAGGCACTCAAAGGGCACTAAGCATAGAGTGTGAAAACTGAGTTTCCTTGAGAGCTGCTTGGAAGCCTGATGGTGTGTGAAGTTAGTGAGCCAAATGGAGTTGTTCTCCCACAAGAACCACTCGGCTGATCCTTCTTCAATATGCCCTTCACCAACATGCAGTGTTTCCTTGATTGAATTAGCTCTCACACCAATATTTGCGTCTCGAGCCTTTGCATTGAGGGCTATCTGAAAACGGCTGTGGCGCTGAAGTTGCCTGTGAATGTGGAGTTGGTGGCATGTGAAACCCGCATGTGGAGCATTCGTTTGTGTGGGATGCTCTACCAGGTTCATTCCTAGATAATGCACTCAAAGGGCACTAAGCATAGAGTGTGAAAACTGAGTTTCCTTGAGAGCTGCTTGGAAGCCTGATGGTATGTGAAGTTATTGAGCCAAATGGAGTTGTTCTCCCACAAGAACCACTCGGCTGATCCTTCTTCAATATGCCCTTCACCAACATGCAGTGTTTCCTTGATTGAATTAGCTCTCACACCAATATTTGCGTCTAGAGCCTTTGCATTGAGGGCTATCTGAAAACGGCTGTGGCGCTGAAGTTGCCTGTGAATGTGGAGTTGGTGGCATGTGAAACCCGCATGTGGAGCAATCGTTTGTGTGGGATGCTCAGCAAGCTTCATTTCAGTCCTAGGCACTCAAAGGGCACTAAGCATAGAGTGTGAAAACTGAGTTTCCTTGAGAGCTGCTTGGAAGCCTGATGGTGTGTGAAGTTAGTGAGCCAAATGGAGTTGTTCTCCCACAAGAACCACTCGGCTGATGCTTCTTCAATATGCCCTTCACCAACATGCAGTGTTTCCTTGATTGAATTAGCTCTCACACCAATATTTGCGTCTAGAGCCTTTGCATTGAGGGCTATCTGAAAACGTCTGTGGCGCTGAAGTTGCCTGTGAATGTGGAGTTGGTGGCATGTGAAACCCGCATGTGGAGCATTCGTTTGTGTGGGATGCTCACCAAGCTTCATTTCAGTCCTAGGCACTCAAAGGGCACTAAGCATAGAGTGTGAAAACTGAGTTTCCTTGAGAGATGCTTGGAAGCCTGATGGTGTGTGAAGTTAGTGAGCCAAATGGAGTTGTTCTCCCACAAGAACCACTCGGCTGATCCTTCTTCAATATGCCCTTCACCAACATGCAGTGTTTCCTTGATTGAATTAGCTCTCACACCAATATTTGCGTCTAGAGCCTTTGCATTGAGGACTATCTGAAAACGGCTGTGGCGCTGAAGTTGCCTGTGAATGTGGAGTTGGTGGCATGTGAAACCCGCATGTGGAGCATTCGTTTGTGTGGGATGCTCACCAAGCTTCATTTCAGTCCTAGGCACTCAAAGGGCACTAAGCATAGAGTGTGAAAACTGAGTTTCCTTGAGAGCTGCTTGGAAGCCTGATGGTGTGTGAAGTTAGTTAGCCAAATGGAGTTGTTCTCCCACAAGAACCACTCACCTGATCCTTCTTCAATATGCCCTTCACCAACATGCAGTGTTTCCTTGATTGAATTAGCTCTCACACCAATATTTGCATCTAGAGCCTTTGCATTGAGGGCTATCTGAAAACGGCTGTGGCGCTGAAGTTGCCTGTGAATGTGGAGTTGGTGGCATGTGAAACCCGCATGTGGAGCATTCGTTTGTGTGGGATGCTCTACCAGGTTCATTCCTAGATAATGCACTCAAAGGGCACTAAGCATAGAGTGTGAAAACTGAGTTTCCTTGAGAGCTGCTTGGAAGCCTGATGGTGTGTGAAGTTAGTGAGCCAAATGGAGTTGTTCTCCCACAAGAACCACTCGGCTGATCCTTCTTCAATATGCCCTTCACCAACATGCAGTGTTTCCTTGATTGAATTAGCTCTCACACCAATATTTGCGTCTAGAGCCTTTGCATTGAGGGCTATCTGAAAACGTCTGTGGCGCTGAAGTTGCCTGTGAATGTGGAGTTGGTGGCATGTGAAACCCGCATGTGGAGCATTCGTTTGTGTGGGATGCTCTACCAGGTTCATTCCTAGATAATGCACTCAAAGGGCACTAAGCATAGAGTGTGAAAACTGAGTTTCCTTGAGAGCTGCTTGGAAGCCTGATGGTGTGTGAAGTTAGTGAGCCAAATGGAGTTGTTCTCCCACAGAAACCACTCGGCTGATCCTTCTTCAATATGCCCTTCACCAACATGCAGTGTTTCCTTGATTGAATTAGCTCTCACACCAATATTTGCGTCTAGAGCCTTTGCATTGAGGGCTATCTGAAAACGGCTGTGGCGCTGAAGTTGCCTGTGAATGTGGAGTTGGTGGCATGTGAAACCCGCATGTGGAGCATTCGTTTGTGTGGGATGCTCTACCAGGTTCATTCCTAGATAATACACTCAAAGGGCACTAAGCATAGAGTGTGAAAACTGAGTTTCCTTGAGAGCTGCTTGGAAGCCTGATGGTGTGTGAAGTTAGTGAGCCAAATGGAGTTGTTCTCCCACAAGAACCACTCGGCTGATCCTTCTTCAATATGCCCTTCACCAACATGCAGTGTTTCCTTGATTGAATTAGCTCTCACACCAATATTTGCGTCTCGAGCCTTTGCATTGAGGGCTATCTGAAAACGGCTGTGGCGCTGAAGTTGCCTGTGAATGTGAAGTTGGTGGCATGTGAAACCCGCATGTGGAGCATTCGTTTGTGTGGGATGCTCACCAAGCTTCATTTCAGTCCTAGGCACTCAAAGGGCACTAAGCATAGAGTGTGAAAACTGAGTTTCCGTGAGAGCTGCTTGGAAGCCTGATGGTGTGTGAAGTTAGTGAGCCAAATGGAGTTGTTCTCCCACAAAAACCACTCGGCTGATCCTTCTTCAATATGCCCGTCACCAACATGCCGTGTTTCCTTGATTGAATTAGCTCTCACACCAATATTTGCGTCTAGAGCCTTTGCATTGAGGGCTATCTGAAAACGGCTGTGGCGCTGAAGTTGCCTGTGAATGTGGAGTTGGTGGCATGTGAAACCCGCATGTGGAGCATTCGTTTGTGTGGGATGCTCACCAAGCTTCATTTCAGTCCTAGGCACTCAAAGGGCACTAAGCATAGAGTGTGAAAACTGAGTTTCCTTGAGAGCTGCTTGGAAGCCTGATGGTGTGTGAAGTTAGTGAGCCAAATGGAGTTGTTCTCTTACAAGAACCACTCACCTGATCCTTCTTCAATATGCCCTTCACCAACATGCAGTGTTTCCTTGATTGAATTAGCTCTCACACCAATATTTGCGTCTCGAGCCTTTGCATTGAGGGCTATCTGAAAACGGCTGTGGCGCTGAAGTTGCCTGTGAATGTGGAGTTGGTGGCATGTGAAACCCGCATGTGGAGCATTCGTTTGTGTGGGATGCTCTACCAGGTTCATTCCTAGATAATGCACTCAAAGGGCACTAAGCATAGAGTGTGCAAACTGAGTTTCCTTGAGAGCTGCTTGGAAGCCGGATGGTGTGTGAAGTTAGTGAGCCAAATGGAGTTGTTCTCCCACAAGAACCACTCGGCTGATCCTTCTTCAATATGCCCTTCACCAACATGCAGTGTTTCCTTGATTGAATTAGCTCTCACACCAATATTTGCGTCTAGAGCCTTTGCATTGAGGGCTATCTGAAAACGGCTGGGGCGCTGAAGTTGCCTGTGAATGTGGAGTTGGTGGCATGTGAAACTCGCATGTGGAGCATTCGTTTGTGTGGGATGCTCTACCAGGTTCATTCCTAGATAATGCACTCAAACGGCACTAAGCATAGAGTGTGAAAACTGAGTTTCCTTGAGAGCTGCTTGGAAGACTGATGGTGTGTGAAGTTAGTGAGCCAAATGGAGTTGTTCTCCCACAAGAACCACTCAGCTGATCCTTCTTCAATATGCCCTTCACCAACATGCAGTGTTTCCTTGATTGAATTAGCTCTCACACCAATATTTGCGTCTAGAGCCTTTGCATTGAGGACTATCTGAAAATGGCTGTGGCGCTGAAGTTGCCTGTGAATGTGGAGTTGGTGGCATGTGAAACCCGCATGTGGAGCATTCGTTTGTGTGGGATGCTCTACCAGGTTCATTCCTAGATAATGCACTCAAAGGGCACTAAGCATAGAGTGTGAAAACTGAGTTTCCTTGAGAGCTGCTTGGAAGCCTGATGGTGTGTGAAGTTATTGAGCCATATGAAGTTGTTCTGCCAGAAGAACCACTCGGCTGATCCTTCTTCAATATGCCCTTCACCAACATGCAATGTTTCCTTGATTGAATTAGCTCTCACACCAATATTTGCGTCTAGAGCCTTTGCATTGAGGGCTATCTGAAAACGGCTGTGGCGCTGAAGTTGCCTGTGAATGTGGAGTTGGTGGCATGTGAAACCCGCATGTGGAGCATTAGTTTGTGTGCGATGCTCACCAAGCTTCATTTCAGTCCTAGGCACTCAAAGTGCACTAAGCATAGAGTGTGAAAACTGAGTTTCCTTGAGAACTGCTTGGAAGCCTGATGGTATGTGAAGTTAGTGAGCCAAATGGAGTTGTTCTCCCACAGAAGCCACTCGGCTGATCCTTCTTCAATATGCCCTTCACCAACATGCAGTGTTTCCTTGATTGAATTAGCTCTCACACCAATATTTTGCTTCTAGAGCCTTTGCATTGAGGGCTATCTGAAAACGGCTGTGGCGCTGAAGTTGCCTGTGAATGTGGAGTTGGTGGCATGTGAAACCCACATGTGGAGCAATCGTTTGTGTGGGATGCTCACCAAGCTTCATTTCAGTCCTAGGCACTCAAAGGGCACTAAGCATAGAGTGTGAAGACTGAGTTTCCTTGAGAGCTGCTTTGAAGCCGGATGGTGTGGGAAGTTAGTGAGCCATATGAAGTTGTTCTGCCAGAAGAACCACTCGGCTGATCCTTCTTCAATATGCCCTTCACCAACATGCAGTGTTTCCTTGATTGAATTAGCTCTCACACCAGTATTTGCGTCTAGAGCCTTTGCATTGAGGGCTATCTGAAAACGGCTGTGGCGCTGAAGTTGCCTGTGAATGTGGAGTTGGTGGCATGTGAAACCCGCATGTGGAGCAATCGTTTGTGTGGGATGCTCACCAAGCTTCATTTCAGTCCTAGGCACTCAAAGGGCACTAAGCATAGAGTGTGAAAACTGAGTTTCCTTGAGAGCTGCTTGGAAGCCTGATGGTGTGTGAAGTTAGTGAGCCAAATGGAGTTGTTCTCCCACAAGAACCACTCGGCTGATCCTTCTTCAATATGCCCTTCACCAACATGCAGTGTTTCCTTGATTGAATTAGCTCTCACACCAATATTTGCGTCTCGAGCCTTTGCATTGAGGGCTATCTGAAAACGGCTGTGGCGCTGAAGTTGCCTGTGAATGTGGAGTTGGTGGCATGTGAAACCCGCATGTGGAGCATTCGTTTGTGTGGGATGCTCTACCAGGTTCATTCCTAGATAATGCACTCAAAGGGCACTAAGCATAGAGTGTGAAAACTGAGTTTCCTTGAGAGCTCCTTGGAAGCCTGACGGTATGTGAAGTTATTGAGCCAAATGGAGTTGTTCTCCCACAAGAACCACTCGGCTGATCCTTCTTCAATATGCCCTTCACCAACATGCAGTGTTTCCTTGATTGAATTAGCTCTCACACCAATATTTGCGTCTCGAGCCTTTGCATTGAGGGCTATCTGAAAACAGCTGTGGCGCTGAAGTTGCCTGTGAATGTGGAGTTGGTGGCATGTGAAACCCGCATGTGGAGCATTCGTTTGTGTGGGATGCTCTACCAGGTTCATTCCTAGGTAATGCACTCAAAGGGCACTAAGCATAGAATGTGAAAACTGAGTTTCCTTGAGAGCTGCTTGGAAGCCTGATGGTGTGTGAAGTTAGTGTTCCAAATGGAGTTGTTCTCCCACAAGAACCACTCGGCTGATCCTTCTTCAATATGCCCTTCACCAACATGCAGTGTTTCCTTGATTGAATTAGCTCTCACACCAATATTTGCGTCTCGAGCCTTTGCATTGAGGGCTATCTGAAAATGGCTGTGGCACTGAAGTTGCCTGTGAATGTGGAGTTGGTGGCATGTGAAACCCGCATGTGGAGCATTCGTTTGTGTGGGATGCTCTACCAGGTTCATTCCTAGATAATGCACTCAAAGGGCACTAAGCATAGAGTGTGAAAACTGAGTTTCCTTGAGAGCTGCTTGGAAGCCTGATGGAGTGTGAAGTTAGTGTTCCAAATGGAGTTGTTCTCCCACAAGAACCACTCGGCTGATCCTTCTTCAATATGCCCTTCACCAACATGCAGTGTTTCCTTGATTGAATTAGCTCTCACACCAATATTTGCGTCTAGAGCCTTTGCATTGAGGACTATCTGAAAACGGCTGTAGCGCTGAAGTTGCCTGTGAATGTGGAGTTGGTGGCATGTGAAACCCGCATGTGGAGCATTCGTTTGTGTGGGATGCTCTACCAGGTTCATTCCTAGATAATACACTCAAAGGGCACTAAGCATAGAGTGTGAAAACTGAGTTTCCGTGAGAGCTGCTTGGAAGCCTGATGGTGTGTGAAGTTAGTGAGCCAAATGGAGTTGTTCTCCCACAAGAACCACTCGGCTGATCCTTCTTCAAAAAGCCCTTCACCAACATGCAGTGTTTCCTTGATTGAATTAGCTCTCACACCAATATTTGCTTCTAGAGCCTTTGCATTGAGGGCTATCTGAAAACGGCTGTGGCGCTGAAGTTGCCTGTGAATGTGGAGTTGGTGGCATGTGAAACCCGCATGTGGAGCATTAGTTTGTGTGCGATGCTCACCAAGCTTCATTTCAGTCCTAGGCACTCAAAGTGCACTAAGCATAGAGTGTGAAAACTGAGTTTCCTTGAGAACTGCTTGGAAGCCTGATGGTATGTGAAGTTAGTGAGCCAAATGGAGTTGTTCTCCCACAGAAGCCACTCGGCTGATCCTTCTTCAATATGCCCTTCACCAACATGCAGTGTTTCCTTGATTGAATTAGCTCTCACACCAATATTTTGCTTCTAGAGCCTTTGCATTGAGGGCTATCTGAAAACGGCTGTGGCGCTGAAGTTGCCTGTGAATGTGGAGTTGGTGGCATGTGAAACCCACATGTGGAGCAATCGTTTGTGTGGGATGCTCACCAAGCTTCATTTCAGTCCTAGGCACTCAAAGGGCACTAAGCATAGAGTGTGAAGACTGAGTTTCCTTGAGAGCTGCTTGGAAGCCGGATGGTGTGGGAAGTTAGTGAGCCATATGAAGTTGTTCTGCCAGAAGAACCACTCGGCTGATCCTTCTTCAATATGCCCTTCACCAACATGCAGTGTTTCCTTGATTGAATTAGCTCTCACACCAGTATTTGCGTCTAGAGCCTTTGCATTGAGGGCTATCTGAAAACGGCTGTGGCGCTGAAGTTGCCTGTGAATGTGGAGTTGGTGGCATGTGAAACCCGCATGTGGAGCAATCGTTTGTGTGGGATGCTCACCAAGCTTCATTTCAGTCCTAGGCACTCAAAGGGCACTAAGCATAGAGTGTGAAAACTGAGTTTCCTTGAGAGCTGCTTGGAAGCCTGATGGTGTGTGAAGTTAGTGAGCCAAATGGAGTTGTTCTCCCACAAGAACCACTCGGCTGATCCTTCTTCAATATGCCCTTCACCAACATGCAGTGTTTCCTTGATTGAATTAGCTCTCACACCAATATTTGCGTCTCGAGCCTTTGCATTGAGGGCTATCTGAAAACGGCTGTGGCGCTGAAGTTGCCTGTGAATGTGGAGTTGGTGGCATGTGAAACCCGCATGTGGAGCATTCGTTTGTGTGGGATGCTCTACCAGGTTCATTCCTAGATAATGCACTCAAAGGGCACTAAGCATAGAGTGTGAAAACTGAGTTTCCTTGAGAGCTCCTTGGAAGCCTGACGGTATGTGAAGTTATTGAGCCAAATGGAGTTGTTCTCCCACAAGAACCACTCGGCTGATCCTTCTTCAATATGCCCTTCACCAACATGCAGTGTTTCCTTGATTGAATTAGCTCTCACACCAATATTTGCGTCTCGAGCCTTTGCATTGAGGGCTATCTGAAAACAGCTGTGGCGCTGAAGTTGCCTGTGAATGTGGAGTTGGTGGCATGTGAAACCCGCATGTGGAGCATTCGTTTGTGTGGGATGCTCTACCAGGTTCATTCCTAGGTAATGCACTCAAAGGGCACTAAGCATAGAATGTGAAAACTGAGTTTCCTTGAGAGCTGCTTGGAAGCCTGATGGTGTGTGAAGTTAGTGTTCCAAATGGAGTTGTTCTCCCACAAGAACCACTCGGCTGATCCTTCTTCAATATGCCCTTCACCAACATGCAGTGTTTCCTTGATTGAATTAGCTCTCACACCAATATTTGCGTCTCGAGCCTTTGCATTGAGGGCTATCTGAAAATGGCTGTGGCACTGAAGTTGCCTGTGAATGTGGAGTTGGTGGCATGTGAAACCCGCATGTGGAGCATTCGTTTGTGTGGGATGCTCTACCAGGTTCATTCCTAGATAATGCACTCAAAGGGCACTAAGCATAGAGTGTGAAAACTGAGTTTCCTTGAGAGCTGCTTGGAAGCCTGATGGAGTGTGAAGTTAGTGTTCCAAATGGAGTTGTTCTCCCACAAGAACCACTCGGCTGATCCTTCTTCAATATGCCCTTCACCAACATGCAGTGTTTCCTTGATTGAATTAGCTCTCACACCAATATTTGCGTCTAGAGCCTTTGCATTGAGGACTATCTGAAAACGGCTGTAGCGCTGAAGTTGCCTGTGAATGTGGAGTTGGTGGCATGTGAAACCCGCATGTGGAGCATTCGTTTGTGTGGGATGCTCTACCAGGTTCATTCCTAGATAATACACTCAAAGGGCACTAAGCATAGAGTGTGAAAACTGAGTTTCCGTGAGAGCTGCTTGGAAGCCTGATGGTGTGTGAAGTTAGTGAGCCAAATGGAGTTGTTCTCCCACAAGAACCACTCGGCTGATCCTTCTTCAAAAAGCCCTTCACCAACATGCAGTGTTTCCTTGATTGAATTAGCTCTCACACCAATATTTGCTTCTAGAGCCTTTGCATTGAGGGCTATCTGAAAACGGCTGTGGCGCTGAAGTTGCCTGTGAATGTGTAGTTGGTGGCATGTGAAACCCGCATGTGGAGCATTTGTTTGTGTGGGATGCTCACCAAGCTTCATTTCAGTCCTAGGCACTCAAAGGGCACTAAGCATAGAGTGTGAAAACTGAGTTTCCTTGAGAGCTGCTTGGAAGCCTGATGGTGTGTGAAGTTAGTGAGCCAAATGGAGTTGTTCTCGCACAAGAACCACTCTTCTGATCCTTCTTCAATATGCCCTTCACCAACATGCAGTGTTTCCTTGATTGAATTAGCTCTCACACCAATATTTGCGTCTAGAGCCTTTGCATTGAGGACTATCTGAAAATGGCTGTGGCGCTGAAGTTGCCTGTGAATGTGGAGTTGGTGGCATGTGAAACCCGCATGTGGAGCATTCGTTTGTGTGGGATGCTCTACCAGGTTCATTCCTAGATAATGCACTCAAAGGGCACTAAGCATAGAGTGTGAAAACTGAGTTTCCTTGAGAGCTGCTTGGAAGCCTGATGGTGTGTGAAGTTATTGAGCCATATGAAGTTGTTCTGCCACAAGAACCACTCGGCTGATCCTTCTTCAATATGCCCGTCACCAACATGCCGTGTTTCCTTGATTGAATTAGCTCTCACACCAATATTTGCGTCTAGAGCCTTTGCATTGAGGGCTATCTGAAAACGGCTGTGGCGCTGAAGTTGCCTGTGAATGTGGAGTTGGTGGCATGTGAAACCCGCATGTGGAGCATTCGTTTGTGTGGGATGCTCACCAAGCTTCATTTCAGTCCTAGGCACTCAAAGGGCACTAAGCATAGAGTGTGAAAACTGAGTTTCCTTGAGAGCTGCTTGGAAGCCTGATGGTGTGTGAAGTTAGTGAGCCAAATGGAGTTGTTCTCTTACAAGAACCACTCACCTGATCCTTCTTCAATATGCCCTTCACCAACATGCAGTGTTTCCTTGATTGAATTAGCTCTCACACCAATATTTGCGTCTTGAGCCTTTGCATTGAGGGCTATCTGAAAACGGCTGTGGCGCTGAAGTTGCCTGTGAATGTGGAGTTGGTGGCATGTGAAACCCGCATGTGGAGCATTCGTTTGTGTGGGATGCTCTACCAGGTTCATTCCTAGATAATGCACTCAAAGGGCACTAAGCATAGAGTGTGAAAACTGAGTTTCCTTGAGAGCTGCTTGGAAGCCGGATGGTGTGTGAAGTTAGTGAGCCAAATGGAGTTGTTCTACCACAAGAACCACTCGGCTGATCCTTCTTCAATATGCCCTTCACCAACATGCAGTGTTTCCTTGATTGAATTAGCTCTCACACCAATATTTGCGTCTAGAGCCTTTGCATTGAGGGCTATCTGAAAACGGCTGTGGCGCTGAAGTTGCCTGTGAATGTGGAGTTGGTGGCATGTGAAACCCGCATGTGGAGCATTCGTTTGTGTGGGATGCTCTACCAGGTTCATTCCTAGATAATGCACTCAAACGGCACTAAGCATAGAGTGTGAAAACTGAGTTTCCTTGAGAGCTGCTTGGAAGCCTGATGGTGTGTGAAGTTAGTGAGCCAAATGGAGTTGTTCTCCCACAAGAACCACTCAGCTGATCCTTCTTCAATATGCCCTTCACCAACATGCAGTGTTTCCTTGATTGAATTAGCTCTCACACCAATATTTGCGTCTCGAGCCTTTGCATTGAGGACTATCTGAAAATGGCTGTGGCGCTGAAGTTGCCTGTGAATGTGGAGTTGGTGGCATGTGAAACCCGCATGTGGAGCATTCGTTTGTGTGGGATTCTCTACCAGGTTCATTCCTAGATAATGCACTCAAAGGGCACTAAGCATAGAGTGTGAAAACTGAGTTTCCTTGAGAGCTGCTTGGAAGCCTGATGGTGTGTGAAGTTATTGAGCCATATGAAGTTGTTCTGCCAGAAGAACCACTCGGCTGATCCTTCTTCAATATGCCCTTCACCAACATGCAATGTTTCCTTGATTGAATTAGCTCTCACACCAATATTTGCGTCTAGAGCCTTTGCATTGAGGGCTATCTGAAAACGGCTGTGGCGCTGAAGTTGCCTGTGAATGTGGAGTTGGTGGCATGTGAAACCCGCATGTGGAGCATAAGTTTGTGTGCGATGCTCACCAAGCTTCATTTCAGTCCTAGGCACTCAAAGTGCACTAAGCATAGAGTGTGAAAACTGAGTTTCCTTGAGAGCTGCTTGGAAGCCTGATGGTATGTGAAGTTAGTGAGCCAAATGGAGTTGTTCTCCCACAGAAGCCACTCGGCTGATCCTTCTTCAATATGCCCTTCACCAACATGCAGTGTTTCCTTGATTGAATTAGCTCTCACACCAGTATTTGCGTCTAGAGCCTTTGCATTGAGGGCTATCTGAAAACGGCTGTGGCGCTGAAGTTGCCTGTGAATGTGGAGTTGGTGGCATGTGAAACCCGCATGTGGAGCAATCGTTTGTGTGGGATGCTCACCAAGCTTCATTTCAGTCCTAGCACTCAAAGGGCACTAAGCATAGAGTGTGAAAACTGAGTTTCCTTGAGAGCTGCTTGGAAGCCTGACGGTATGTGAAGTTATTGAGCCAAATGGAGTTGTTCTCCCACAAGAACCACTCGGCTGATCCTTCTTCAATATGCCCTTCACCAACATGCAGTGTTTCCTTGATTGAATTAGCTCTCACACCAATATTTGCATCTCGAGCCTTTGCATTGAGGGCTATCTGAAAACAGCTGTGGCGCTGAAGTTGCCTGTGAATGTGGAGTTGGTGGCATGTGAAACCCGCATGTGGAGCATTCGTTTGTGTGGGATGCTCTACCAGGTTCATTCCTAGGTAATGCACTCAAAGGGCACTAAGCATAGAATGTGAAAACTGAGTTTCCTTGAGAGCTGCTTGGAAGCCTGATGGTGTGTGAAGTTAGTGTTCCAAATGGAGTTGTTCTCCCACAAGAACCACTCGGCTGATCCTTCTTCAATATGCCCTTCACCAACATGCAGTGTTTCCTTGATTGAATTAGCTCTCACACCAATATTTGCGTCTCGAGCCTTTGCATTGAGGGCTATCTGAAAATGGCTGTGGCACTGAAGTTGCCTGTGAATGTGGAGTTGGTGGCATGTGAAACCCGCATGTGGAGCATTCGTTTGTGTGGGATGCTCTACCAGGTTCATTCCTAGATAATGCACTCAAAGGGCACTAAGCATAGAGTGTGAAAACTGAGTTTCCTTGAGAGCTGCTTGGAAGCCTGATGGAGTGTGAAGTTAGTGTTCCAAATGGAGTTGTTCTCCCACAAGAACCACTCGGCTGATCCTTCTTCAATATGCCCTTCACCAACATGCAGTGTTTCCTTGATTGAATTAGCTCTCACACCAATATTTGCGTCTAGAGCCTTTGCATTGAGGGCTATCTGAAAACGGCTGTGGCGCTGAAGTTGCCTGTGAATGTGGAGTTGGTGGCATGTGAAACCCGCATGTGGAGCATTCGTTTGTGTGGGATGCTCACCAAGCTTCATTTCAGTCCTAGGCACTCAAAGGGCACTAAGCATAGAGTGTGAAAACTGAGTTTCCTTGAGAGCTGCTTGGAAGCCTGATGGTATGTGAAGTTAGTGAGCCAAATGGAGTTGTTCTCCCACAGAAGCCACTCGGCTGATCCTTCTTCAATATGCCCTTCACCAACATGCAGTGTTTCCTTGATTGAATTAGCTCTCACACCAATATTTTGCTTCTAGAGCCTTTGCATTGAGGGCTATCTGAAAACGGCTGTGGCGCTGAAGTTGCCTGTGAATGTGGAGTTGGTGGCATGTGAAACCCGCATGTGGAGCATTCGTTTGTGTGGGATGCTCTACCAGGTTCATTCCTAGGTAATGCACTCAAAGGGCACTAAGCATAGAATGTGAAAACTGAGTTTCCTTGAGAGCTGCTTGGAAGCCTGATGGTGTGTGAAGTTAGTGAGCCAAATGGAGTTGTTCTCCCACAAGAACCACTCGGCTGATCCTTCTTCAATATGCCCTTCACCAACATGCAGTGTTTCCTTGATTGAATTAGCTCTCACACCAATATTTGCGTCTAGAGCCTTTGCATTGAGGGCTATCTGAAAACGGCTGTGGCGCTGAAGTTGCCTGTGAATGTGGAGTTGGTGGCAAGTGAAACCCGCATGTGGAGCATTCGTTTGTGTGGGATGCTCTACCAGGTTCATTCCTAGATAATGCACTCAAAGGGCACTAAGCATAGAGTGTGAAAACTGAGTTTCCTTGAGAGCTGCTTGGAAGCCTGATGGTGTGTGAAGTTAGTGTTCCAAATGGAGTTGTTCTCCCACAAGAACCACTCGGCTGATCCTTCTTCAATATGCCCTTCACCAACATGCAGTGTTTCCTTGATTGAATTAGCTCTCACACCAATATTTGCGTCTAGAGCCTTTGCATTGAGGACTATCTGAAAACGGCTGTGGCGCTGAAGTTGCCTGTGAATGTGGAGTTGGTGGCATGTGAAACCCGCATGTGGAGCATTCGTTTTTGTGGGATGCTCTACCAGGTTCATTCCTAGATAATGCACTCAAAGGGCACTAAGCATAGAGTGTGAAAACTGAGTTTCCTTGAGAGCTGCTTGGAAGCCTGATGGTGTGTGAAGTTAGTGAGCCAAATGGAGTTGTTCTCCCACAAGAACCACTCGGCTGATCCTTCTTCAATATGCCCTTCACCAACATGCAGTGTTTCCTTGATTGAATTAGCTCTCACACCAATATTTGCGTCTAGAGCCTTTGCATTGAGGGCTATCTGAAAACGGCTGTGGCGCTGAAGTTGCCTGTGAATGTGGAGTTGGTGGCATGTGAAACCCGCATGTGGAGCATTCGTTTGTGTGGGATGCTCACCAAGCTTCATTTCAGTCCTAGGCACTCAAAGGGCACTAAGCATAGAGTGTGAAAACTGAGTTTCCTTGAGAGCTGCTTGGAAGCCTGATGGTGTGTGAAGTTATTGAGCCAAATGGAGTTGTTCTCTTACAAGAACCACTCACCTGATCCTTCTTCAATATGCCCTTCACCAACATGCAGTGTTTCCTTGATTGAATTAGCTCTCACACCAATATTTGCGTCTAGAGCCTTTGCATTGAGGGCTATCTGAAAACGGCTGTGGCGCTGAAGTTGCCTGTGAATGTGGAGTTGGTGGCATGTGAAACCCGCATGTGGAGCATTCGTTTGTGTGGGATGCTCTACCAGGTTCATTCCTAGATAATGCACTCAAAGGGCACTAAGCATAGAGTGTGAAAACTGAGTTTCCTTGAGAGCTGCTTGGAAGCCTGATGGTGTGTGAAGTTAGTGAGCCAAATGGAGTTGTTCTCCCACAAGAACCACTCGGCTGATCCTTCTTCAATATGCCCTTCACCAACATGCAGTGTTTCCTTGATTGAATTAGCTCTCACACCAATATTTGCGTCTAGAGCCTTTGCATTGAGGGCTATCTGAAAACGGCTGGGGCGCTGAAGTTGCCTGTGAATGTGGAGTTGGTGGCATGTGAAACCCGCATGTGGAGCATCCGTTTGTGTGGGATGCTCTACCAGGTTCATTTCTCTCCTAGGCACTCAAGGGCACTAAGCATAGAGTGTGAAAACTGAGTTTCCTTGAGAGCTGCTTGGAAGCCTGATGGTGTGTGAAGTTAGTGAGCCAAATGGAGTTGTTCTCCCACAAGAACCACTCGGCTGATCCTTCTTCAATATGCCCTTCACCAACATGCAGTGTTTCCTTGATTGAATTAGCTCTCACACCAATATTTGCGTCTAGAGCCTTTGCATTGAGGACTATCTGAAAACGGCTGTGGCGCTGAAGTTGCCTGTGAATGTGGAGTTGGTGGCATGTGAAACCCGCATGTGGAGCATTCGTTTTTGTGGGATGCTCTACCAGGTTCATTCCTAGATAATGCACTCAAAGGGCACTAAGCATAGAGTGTGAAAACTGAGTTTCCTTGAGAGCTGCTTGGAAGCCTGATGGTGTGTGAAGTTAGTGAGCCAAATGGAGTTGTTCTCCCACAAGAACCACTCGGCTGATCCTTCTTCAATATGCCCTTCACCAACATGCAGTGTTTCCTTGATTGAATTAGCTCTCACACCAATATTTGCATCTAGAGCCTTTGCATTGAGGGCTATCTGAAAACGGCTGGGGCGCTGAAGTTGCCTGTGAATGTGGAGTTGGTGGCATGTGAAACCCGCATGTGGAGCATCCGTTTGTGTGGGATGCTCTACCAGGTTCATTTCTCTCCTAGGCACTCAAGGGCACTAAGCATAGAGTGTGAAAACTGAGTTTCCTTGAGAGCTGCTTGGAAGCCTGATGGTGTGTGAAGTTAGTGAGCCAAATGGAGTTGTTCTCCCACAAGAACCACTCGGCTGATCCTTCTTCAATATGCCCTTCACCAACATGCAGTGTTTCCTTGATTGAATTAGCTCTCACACCAATATTTGCGTCTAGAGCCTTTGCATTGAGGACTATCTGAAAACGGCTGTGGCGCTGAAGTTGCCTGTGAATGTGGAGTTGGTGGCATGTGAAACCCGCATGTGGAGCATTCGTTTTTGTGGGATGCTCTACCAGGTTCATTCCTAGATAATGCACTCAAAGGGCACTAAGCATAGAGTGTGAAAACTGAGTTTCCTTGAGAGCTGCTTGGAAGCCTGATGGTGTGTGAAGTTAGTGAGCCAAATGGAGTTGTTCTCCCACAAGAACCACTCGGCTGATCCTTCTTCAATATGCCCTTCACCAACATGCAGTGTTTCCTTGATTGAATTAGCTCTCACACCAATATTTGCGTCTAGAGCCTTTGCATTGAGGGCTATCTGAAAACGGCTGTGGCGCTGAAGTTGCCTGTGAATGTGGAGTTGGTGGCATGTGAAACCCGCATGTGGAGCATTTGTTTGTGTGGGATGCTCTACCAGGTTCATTTCTCTCCTAGGCACTCAAAGGGCACTAAGCATAGAGTGTGAAAACTGAGTTTCCTTGAGAGCTGCTTGGAAGCCTGATGGTGTGTGAAGTTAGTGAGCCAAATGGAGTTGTTCTCCCACAAGAACCACTCGGCTGATCCTTCTTCAATATGCCCTTCACCAACATGCAGTGTTTCCTTGATTGAATTAGCTCTCACACCAATATTTGCGTCTAGAGCCTTTGCATTGAGGACTATCTGAAAACGGCTGTGGCGCTGAAGTTGCCTGTGAATGTGGAGTTGGTGGCATGTGAAACCCGCATGTGGAGCATTCGTTTTTGTGGGATGCTCTACCAGGTTCATTCCTAGATAATGCACTCAAAGGGCACTAAGCATAGAGTGTGAAAACTGAGTTTCCTTGAGAGCTGCTTGGAAGCCTGATGGTGTGTGAAGTTAGTGAGCCAAATGGAGTTGTTCTCCCACAAGAACCACTCGGCTGATCCTTCTTCAATATGCCCTTCACCAACATGCAGTGTTTCCTTGATTGAATTAGCTCTCACACCAATATTTGCGTCTAGAGCCTTTGCATTGAGGGCTATCTGAAAACGGCTGTGGCGCTGAAGTTGCCTGTGAATGTGGAGTTGGTGGCATGTGAAACCCGCATGTGGAGCATTCGTTTGTGTGGGATGCTCACCAAGCTTCATTTCAGTCCTAGGCACTCAAAGTTCACTAAGCATAGAGTGTGAAAACTGAGTTTCCTTGAGAGCTGCTTGGAAGCCTGATGGTGTGTGAAGTTAGTGAGCCAAATGGAGTTGTTCTCCCACAAGAACCACTCACCTGATCCTTCTTCAATATGCCCTTCACCAACATGCAGTGTTTCCTTGATTGAATTAGCTCTCACACCAATATTTGCGTCTAGAGCCTTTGCATTGAGGGCTATCTGAAAACGGCTGTGGCGCTGAAGTTGCCTGTGAATGTGGAGTTGGTGGCATGTGAAACCCGCATGTGGAGCATTCGTTTGTGTGGGATGCTCTACCAGGTTCATTCCTAGATAATGCACTCAAAGGACACTAAGCATAGAGTGGGAAAACTGAGTTTCCTTGAGAGCTGCTTGGAAGCCTGATGGTGTGTGAAGTTATTGAGCCAAATGGAGTTGTTCTCCCACAAGAACCACTCGGCTGATCCTTCTTCAATATGCCCTTCACCAACATGCAGTGTTTCCTTGATTGAATTAGCTCTCACACCAATATTTGCGTCTAGAGCCTTTGCATTGAGGGCTATCTGAAAACGGCTGTGGCGCTGAAGTTGCCTGTGAATGTGGAGTTGGTGGCATGTGAAACCCGCATGTGGAGCATTCGTTTGTGTGGGATGCTCTACCAGGTTCATTTCTCTCCTAGGCACTCAAAGGGCACTAAGCATAGAGTGTGAAAAATGAGTTTCCGTGAGAGCTGCTTGGAAGCCTGATGGTGTGTGAAGTTAGTGAGCCAAATGCAATTGTTCTCCCACAAGAACCACTCGGCTGATCCTTCTTCAATATGCCCTTCACCAACATGCAGTGTTTCCTTGATTGAATTAGCTCTCACACCAATATTTGCGTCTCAAGCCTTTGCATTGAGGGCTATCTGAAAACGGCTGTGGCGCTGAAGTTGCCTGTGAATGTGGAGTTGGTGGCATGTGAAACCCGCATGTGGAGCAATCGTTTGTGTGGGATGCTCACCAAGCTTCATTTCAGTCCTAGGCACTCAAAGGGCACTAAGCATAGAGTGTGAAAACTGAGTTTCCTTGAGAGCTGCTTGGAAGCCTGATGGTGTGTGAAGTTAGTGAGCCAAATGGAGTTGTTCTCCCACAAGAACCACTCAGCTGATCCTTCTTCAATATGCCCTTCACCAACATGCAGTGTTTCCTTGATTGAATTAGCTCTCACACCAATATTTGCGTCTCGAGCCTTTGCATTGAGGACTATCTGAAAATGGCTGTGGCGCTGAAGTTGCCTGTGAATGTGGAGTTGGTGGCATGTGAAACAAGCATGTGGAGCATTCGTTTGTGTGGGATGCTCTACCAGGTTCATTCCTAGATAATGCACTCAAACGGCACTAAGCATAGAGTGTGAAAACTGAGTTTCCTTGAGAGCTTTTGGAAGCCTGATGGTGTGTGAAGTTAGTGAGCCAAATGGAGTTGTTCTCCCACAAGAACCACTCAGCTGATCCTTCTTCAATATGCCCTTCACCAACATGCAGTGTTTCCTTGATTGAATTAGCTCTCACACCAATATTTGCGTCTAGAGCCTTTGCATTCAGGACTATCTGAAAATGGCTGTGGCGCTGAAGTTGCCTGTGAATGTGGAGTTGGTGGCATGTGAAACCCGCATGTGGAGCATTCGTTTGTGTGGGATGCTCTACCAGGTTCATTCCTAGATAATGCACTCAAAGGACACTAAGCATAGAGTGGGAAAACTGAGTTTCCTTGAGAGCTGCTTGGAAGCCTGATGGTGTGTGAAGTTATTGAGCCAAATGGAGTTGTTCTCCCACAAGAACCACTCACCTGATCCTTCTTCAATATGCCCTTCACCAACATGCAGTGTTTCCTTGATTGAATTAGCTCTCACACCAATATTTGCGTCTAGAGCCTTTGCATTGAGGGCTATCTGAAAACGGCTGTGGCGCTGAAGTTGCCTGTGAATGTGGAGTTGGTGGCATGTGAAACCCGCATGTGGAGCATTCGTTTGTGTGGGATGCTCTACCAGGTTCATTTCTCTCCTAGGCACTCAAAGGGCACTAAGCATAGAGTGTGAAAACTGAGTTTCCGTGAGAGCTGCTTGGAAGCCTGATGGTGTGTGAAGTTAGTGAGCCAAATGGAATTGTTCTCCCACAAGAACCACTCGGCTGATCCTTCTTCAATATGCCCTTCACCAACATGCAGTGTTTCCTTGATTGAATTAGCTCTCACACCAATATTTGCGTCTCAAGCCTTTGCATTGAGGGCTATCTGAAAACGGCTGTGGCGCTGAAGTTGCCTGTGAATGTGGAGTTGGTGGCATGTGAAACCCGCATGTGGAGCAATCGTTTGTGTGGGATGCTCACCAAGCTTCATTTCAGTCCTAGGCACTCAAAGGCACTAAGCATAGAGTGTGAAAACTGAGTTTCCTTGAGAGCTGCTTGGAAGCCTGATGGTGTGTGTAGTTAGTGAGCCAAATGGAGTTGTTCTCCCACAAGAACCACTCAGCTGATCCTTCTTCAATATGCCCTTCACCAACATGCAGTGTTTCCTTGATTGAATTAGCTCTCACACCAATATTTGCGTCTAGAGCCTTTGCATTGAGGACTATCTGAAAATGGCTGTGGCGCTGAAGTTGCCTGTGAATGTGGAGTTGGTGGCATGTGAAACCCGCATGTGGAGCATTCGTTTGTGTGGGATGCTCTACCAGGTTCATTCCTAGATAATGCACTCAAACGGCACTAAGCATAGAGTGTGAAAACTGAGTTTCCTTGAGAGCTTTTGGAAGCCTGATGGTGTGTGAAGTTAGTGAGCCAAATGGAGTTGTTCTCCCACAAGAACCACTCAGCTGATCCTTCTTCAATATGCCCTTCACCAACATGCAGTGTTTCCTTGATTGAATTAGCTCTCACACCAATATTTGCGTCTCAAGCCTTTGCATTGAGGGCTATCTGAAAACGGCTGTGGCGCTGAAGTTGCCTGTGAATGTGGAGTTGGTGGCATGTGAAACCCGCATGTGGAGCATTCGTTTGTGTGGGATGCTCACCAAGCTTCATTTCAGTCCTAGGCACTCAAAGGGCACTAAGCATAGAGTGTGAAAACTGAGTTTCCTTGAGAGCTGCTTGGAAGCCTGATGGTATGTGAAGTTAGTGAGCCAAATGGAGTTGTTCTCCCACAAGAACCACTCGGCTGATCCTTCTCCAATATGCCCTTCACCAACATGCAGTGTTTCCTTGATTGAATTAGCTCTCACACCAATATTTGCGTCTAGAGCCTTTGCATTGAGGACTATCTGAAAACGGCTGTGGCGCTGAAGTTGCCTGTGAATGTGGAGTTGGTGGCATGTGAAACCCGCATGTGGAGCATTCGTTTGTGTGGGATGCTCTACCAGGTTCATTCCTAGGTAATGCACTCAAAGGGCACTTAGCATAGAATGTGAAAACTGAGTTTCCTTGAGAGCTGCTTGGAAGCCTGATGGTGTGTGAAGTTAGTGAGCCAAATGGAGTTGTTCTCCCACAAGAACCACTCGGCTGATCCTTCTTCAATATGCCCTTCACCAACATGCAGTGTTTCCTTGATTGAATTAGCTCTCACACCAATATTTGCGTCTAGAGCCTTTGCATTGAGGGCTATCTGAAAACGGCTGTGGCGCTGAAGTTGCCTGTGAATGTGGAGTTGGTGGCAAGTGAAACCCGCATGTGGAGCATTCGTTTGTGTGGGATGCTCTACCAGGTTCATTCCTAGATAATGCACTCAAAGGGCACTAAGCATAGAGTGTGAAAACTGAGTTTCCTTGAGAGCTGCTTGGAAGCCTGATGGTGTGTGAAGTTAGTGTTCCAAATGGAGTTGTTCTCCCACAAGAACCACTCGGCTGATCCTTCTTCAATATGCCCTTCACCAACATGCAGTGTTTCCTTGATTGAATTAGCTCTCACACCAATATTTGCGTCTCGAGCCTTTGCATTGAGGACTATCTGAAAACGGCTGTGGCGCTGAAGTTGCCTGTGAATGTGGAGTTGGTGGCATGTGAAACCCGCATGTGGAGCATTCGTTTGTGTGGGATGCTCTACCAGGTTCATTCCTAGATAATACACTCAAAGGGCACTAAGCATAGAGTGTGAAAACTGAGTTTCCTTGAGAGCTGCTTGGAAGCCTGATGGTGTGTGAAGTTAGTGAGCCAAATGGAGTTGTTCTCCCACAAGAATCACTCGGCTGATCCTTCTTCAATATGCCCTTCACCAACATGCAGTGTTTCCTTGATTGAATTAGCTCTCACACCAATATTTGCGTCTCGAGCCTTTGCATTGAGGGCTATCTGAAAACGGCTGTGGCGCTGAAGTTGCCTGTGAATGTGAAGTTGGTGGCATGTGAAACCCGCATGTGGAGCATTCGTTTGTGTGGGATGCTCACCAAGCTTCATTTCAGTCCTAGGCACTCAAAGGGCACTAAGCATAGAGTATGAAAACTGAGTTTCCGTGAGAGCTGCTTGGAACCCTGATGGTGTGTGAAGTTAGTGAGCCAAATGGAGTTGTTCTCCCACAAGAACCACTCGGCTGATCCTTCTTCAATATGCCCTTCACCAACATGCAGTGTTTCCTTGATTGAATTAGCTCTCACACCAATATTTGCGTCTCGAGCCTTTGCATTGAGGGCTATCTGAAAACGGCTGTGGCGCTGAAGTTGCCTGTGAATGTGGAGTTGGTGGCATGTGAAACCCGCATGTGGAGCATTCGTTTGTGTGGGATGCTCACCAAGCTTCATTTCAGTCCTAGGCACTCAAAGGGCACTAAGCATAGAGTGTGAAAACTGAGTTTCCTTGAGAGCTGCTTGGAAGCCTGATGGTGTGTGAAGTTAGTGAGCCAAATGGAGTTGTTCTCTTACAAGAACCACTCACCTGATCCTTCTTCAATATGCCCTTCACCAACATGCAGTGTTTCCTTGATTGAATTAGCTCTCACACCAATATTTGCGTCTAGAGCCTTTGCATTGAGGGCTATCTGAAAACAGCTGTGGCGCTGAAGTTGCCTGTGAATGTGGAGTTGGTGGCATGTGAAACCCGCATGTGGAGCATTCGTTTGTGTGGGATGCTCTACCAGGTTCATTCCTAGATAATGCACTCAAAGGGCACTAAGCATAGAGTGTGAAAACTGAGTTTCCTTGAGAGCTGCTTGGAAGCCTGATGGTGTGTGAAGTTAGTGAGCCAAATGGAGTTGTTCTCCCACAAGAACCACTCGGCTGATCCTTCTTCAATATGCCCTTCACCAACATGCACTGTTTCCTTGATTGAATTAGCTCTCACACCAATATTTGCGTCTAGAGCCTTTGCATTGAGGGCTATCTGAAAACGGCTGGGGCGCTGAAGTTGCCTGTGAATGTGGAGTTGGTGGCATGTGAAACCCGCATGTGGAGCATTCGTTTGTGTGGGATGCTCTACCAGGTTCATTTCAGTCCTAGGCACTCAAAGGGCACTAAGCATAGAGTGTGCAAACTGAGTTTCCTTGAGAGCTTTTGGAAGCCTGATGGTGTGTGAAGTTATTGAGCCAAATGGAGTTGTTCTCCCACAAGAACCACTCGGCTGATCCTTCTTCAATATGCCCTTCACCAACATGCAGTGTTTCCTTGATTGAATTAGCTCTCACACCAATATTTGCGTCTAGAGCCTTTGCATTGAGGGCTATCTGAAAACGGCTGTGGCGCTGAAGTTGCCTGTGAATGTGGAGTTGGTGGCATGTGAAACCCGCATGTGGAGCATTCGTTTGTGTGGGATGCTCTACCAGGTTCATTCCTAGATAATGCACTTAAAGGGCACTAAGCATAGAGTGTGAAAACTGAGTTTCCTTGAGAGCTGCTTGGAAGCCTGATGGTGTGTGAAGTTAGTGAGCCAAATGGAGTTGTTCTCCCACAAGAACCACTCGGCTGATCCTTCTTCAATATGCCCTTCACCAACATGCACTGTTTCCTTGATTGAATTAGCTCTCACACCAATATTTGCGTCTAGAGCCTTTGCATTGAGGGCTATCTGAAAACGGCTGGGGCGCTGAAGTTGCCTGTGAATGTGGAGTTGGTGGCATGTGAAACCCGCATGTGGAGCATTCGTTTGTGTGGGATGCTCTACCAGGTTCATTTCAGTCCTAGGCACTCAAAGGGCACTAAGCATAGAGTGTGAAAACTGAGTTTCCGTGAGAGCTGCTTGGAAGCCTGATGGTGTGTGAAGTTAGTGAGCCAAATGGAGTTGTTCTCCCACAAGAACCACTCGGCTGATCCTTCTTCAATATGCCCTTCACCAACATGCAGTGTTTCCATGATTGAATTAGCTCTCACACCAATATTTGCGTCTAGAGCCTTTGCATTGAGGGCTATTTGAAAACAGCTGTGGCGCTGCAGTTTCCTGTGAATGTGGAGTTGGTGGCATGTGAAACCCGCATGTGGAGCATTCGTTTGTGTGGGATGCTCTACCAGGTTCATTCCTAGATAATGCACTCAAAGGGCACTAAGCATAGAGTGTGAAAACTGAGTTTCCTTGAGAGCTTTTGGAAGCCTGATGGTGTGTGAAGTTATTGAGCCAAATGGAGTTGTTCTCCCACAAGAACCACTCGGCTGATCCTTCTTCAATATGCCCTTCACCAACATGCAGTGTTTCCTTGATTGAATTAGCTCTCACACCAATATTTGCGTCTAGAGCCTTTGCATTGAGGGCTATCTGAAAACGGCTGTGGCGCTGAAGTTGCCTGTGAATGTGGAGTTGGTGGCATGTGAAACCGCATGTGGAGCATTTGTTTGTGTGGGATGCTCACCAAGCTTCATTTCAGTCCTAGGCACTCAAAGGGCACTAAGCATAGAGTGTGAAAACTGAGTTTCCGTGAGAGCTGCTTGGAAGCCTGATGGTGTGTGAAGTTAGTGAGCCAAATGGAGTTGTTCTCCCACAAGAACCACTCGGCTGATCCTTCTTCAATATGCCCTTCACCAACATGCAGTGTTTCCTTGATTGAATTAACTCTCACACCAATATTTGCGTCTAGAGCCTTTGCATTGAGGGCTATCTGAAAACGGCTGTGGCGCTGAAGTTGCCTGTGAATGTGGAGTTGGTGGCATGTGAAACCCGCATGTGGAGCATTTGTATGTGTGGGATGCTCTACCAGGTTCATTCCTAGATAATGCACTCAAAGGGCACTAAGCATAGAGTGTGAAAACTGAGTTTCCTTGAGAGCTGCTTGGAAGCCTGATGGTGTGTGAAGTTAGTGAGCCAAATGGAGTTGTTCTCCCACAAGAACCACTCGGCTGATCCTTCTTCAATATGCCCTTCACCAACATGCAGTGTTTCCTTGATTGAATTAGCTCTCACACCAATATTTGCGTCTCGAGCCTTTGCATTGAGGGCTATCTGAAAACGGCTGTGGCGCTGAAGTTGCCTGTGAATGTGGAGTTGGTGGCATGTGAAACCCGCATGTGGAGCATTCGTTTGTGTGGGATGCTCACCAAGCTTCATTTCAGTCCTAGGCACTCAAAGGGCACTAAGCATAGAGTGTGAAAACTGAGTTTCCTTGAGAGCTGCTTGGAAGCCTGATGGTGTGTGAAGTTATTGAGCCAAATGGAGTTGTTCTCCCACAAGAACCACTCGGCTGATCCTTCTTCAATAAGCCCTTCACCAACATGCAGTGTTTCCTTGATTGAATTAGCTCTCACACCAATATTTGCGTCTAGAGCCTTTGCATTGAGGGCTATCTGAAAACGGCTGTGGCGCTGAAGTTGCCTGTGAATGTGGAGTTGGTGGCATGTGAAACCCGCATGTGGAGCAATCGTTTGTGTGGGATGCTCTACCAGGTTCTTTTCAGTCCTAGGCACTCAAAGGGCACTAAGCATAGAGTGTGAAAACTGAGTTTCCGTGAGAGCTGCTTGGAAGCCTGATGGTGTGTGAAGTTAGTGAGCCAAATGGAGTTGTTCTCCCACAAGAACCACTCGGCTGATCCTTCTTCAATATGCCCTTCACCAACATGCAGTGTTTCCTTGATTGAATTAGCTCTCACACCAATATTTGCGTCTAGAGCCTTTGCATTGAGGGCTATCTGAAAACGGCTGTGGCGCTGAAGTTGCCTGTGAATGTGGAGTTGGTGGCATGTGAAACTGCATGTGGAGCATTCGTTTGTGTGGGATGCTCTACCAGGTTCATTCCTAGATAATGCACTCAAAGGGCACTAAGCATAGAGTGTGAAAACTGAGTTTCCTTGAGAGCTGCTTGGAAGCCTGATGGTGTGTGAAGTTAGTGAGCCAAATGGAGTTGTTCTCCCACAAGAACCACTCGGCTGATCCTTCTTCAATATGCCCTTCACCAACATGCAGTGTTTCCTTGATTGAATTAGCTCTCACACCAATATTTGCGTCTCGAGCCTTTGCATTGAGGGCTATCTGAAAACGGCTGGGGCGCTGAAGTTGCCTGTGAATGTGGAGTTGGTGGCATGTGAAACCCGCATGTGGAGCATTCGTTTGTGTGGGATGCTCACCAAGCTTCATTTCAGTCCTAGGCACTCAAAGGGCACTAAGCATAGAGTGTGAAAACTGAGTTTCCTTGAGAGCTGCTTGGAAGCCTGATGGTGTGTGAAGTTAGTGAGCCAAATGGAGTTGTTCTCCCACAAGAACCACTCGGCTGATCCTTCTTCAATATGCCCTTCACCAACATGCAGTGTTTCCTTGATTGAATTAGCTCTCACACCAATATTTGCGTCTCGAGCCTTTGCATTGAGGGCTATCTGAAAACGGCTGTGGCGCTGAAGTTGCCTGTGAATGTGGAGTTGGTGGCATGTGAAACCCGCATGTGGAGCATTCGTTTGTGTGGGATGCTCTACCAGGTTCATTCCTAGATAATGCACTCAAAGGGCACTAAGCATAGAGTGTGAAAACTGAGTTTCCGTGAGAGCTGCTTGGAAGCCTGATGGTGTGTGAAGTTAGTGAGCCAAATGGAGTTGTTCTCCCACAAGAACCACTTGGCTGATCCTTCTTCAATAAGCCCTTCACCAACATGCAGTGTTTCCTTGATTGAATTAGCTCTCACACCAATATTTGCGTCTAGAGCCTTTGCATTGAGGGCTATCTGAAAACGGCTGTGGCGCTGAAGTTGCCTGTGAATGTGGAGTTGGTGGCATGTGAAACCCGCATGTGGAGCATTTGTTTGTGTGGGATGCTCTACCAGGTTCTTTTCAGTCCTAGGCACTCAAAGGGCACTAAGCATAGAGTGTGAAAACTGAGTTTCCGTGAGAGCTGCTTGGAAGCCTGATGGTGTGTGAAGTTAGTGAGCCAAATGGAGTTGTTCTCCCACAAGAACCACTCGGCTGATCCTTCTTCAATATGCCCTTCACCAACATGCAGTGTTTCCTTGATTGAATTAGCTCTCACACCAATATTTGCGTCTAGAGCCTTTGCATTGAGGGCTATCTGAAAACGGCTGTGGCGCTGAAGTTGCCTGTGAATGTGGAGTTGGTGGCATGTGAAACTGCATGTGGAGCATTCGTTTGTGTGGGATGCTCTACCAGGTTCATTCCTAGATAATGCACTCAAAGGGCACTAAGCATAGAGTGTGAAAACTGAGTTTCCTTGAGAGCTTTTGGAAGCCTGATGGTGTGTGAAGTTATTGAGCCAAATGGAGTTGTTCTCCCACAAGAACCACTCGGCTGATCCTTCTTCAATATGCCCTTCACCAACATGCAGTGTTTCCTTGATTGAATTAGCTCTCACACCAATATTTGCGTCTAGAGCCTTTGCATTGAGGGCTATCTGAAAACGGCTGTGGCGCTGAAGTTGCCTGTGAATGTGGAGTTGGTGGCATGTGAAACCCGCATGTGGAGCATTCGTTTGTGTGGGATGCTCACCAAGCTTCATTTCAGTCCTAGGCACTCAAAGGGCACTAAGCATAGAGTGTGAAAACTGAGTTTCCTTGAGAGCTGCTTGCAACCCTGATGGTGTGTGAAGTTAGTGAGCCAAATGGAGTTGTTCTCCCACAAGAACCACTCGGCTGATCCTTCTTCAATATGCCCTTCACCAACATGCAGTGTTTCCTTGATTGAATTAGCTCTCACACCAATATTTGCGTCTCGAGCCTTTGCATTGAGGGCTATCTGAAAACGGCTGTGGCGCTGAAGTTGCCTGTGAATGTGGAGTTGGTGGCATGTGAAACCCGCATGTGGAGCATTCGTTTGTGTGGGATGCTCACCAAGCTTCATTTCAGTCCTAGGCACTCAAAGGGCACTAAGCATAGAGTGTGAAAACTGAGTTTCCGTGAGAGCTGCTTGGAAGCCTGATGGTGTGTGAAGTTAGTGAGCCAAATGGAGTTGTTCTCCCACAAGAACCACTTGGCTGATCCTTCTTCAATAAGCCCTTCACCAACATGCAGTGTTTCCTTGATTGAATTAGCTCTCACACCAATATTTGCGTCTAGAGCCTTTGCATTGAGGGCTATCTGAAAACGGCTGTGGCGCTGAAGTTGTCTGTGAATGTGGAGTTGGTGGCATGTGAAACCCGCATGTGGAGCATTCGTTTGTGTGGGATGCTCACCAAGCTTCATTTCAGTCCTAGGCACTCAAAGGGCACTAAGCATAGAGTGTGAAAACTGAGTATCCTTGAGAGCTGCTTGGAAGCCTGATGGTGTGTGAAGTTAGTGAGCCAAATGGAGTTGTTCTCCCACAAGAACCACTCGGCTGATCCTTCTTCAATATGCCCTTCACCAACATGCAGTGTTTCCTTGATTGAATTAGCTCTCACACCAATATTTGCGTCTAGAGCCTTTGCATTGAGGGCTATCTGAAAACGGCTGTGGCGCTGAAGTTGCCTGTGAATGTGGAGTTGGTGGCATGTGAAACCCGCATGTGGAGCATTTGTATGTGTGGGATGCTCTACCAGGTTCATTCCTAGATAATGCACTCAAAGGGCACTAAGCATAGAGTGTGAAAACTGAGTTTCCTTGAGAGCTTTTGGAAGCCTGATGGTGTGTGAAGTTAGTGAGCCAAATGGAGTTGTTCTCCCACAAGAACCACTCGGCTGATCCTTCTTCAATATGCCCTTCACCAACATGCAGTGTTTCCTTGATTGAATTAGCTCTCACACCAATATTTGCGTCTCGAGCCTTTGCATTGAGGGCTATCTGAAAACGGCTGTGGCGCTGAAGTTGCCTGTGAATGTGGAGTTGGTGGCATGTGAAACCCGCATGTGGAGCATTCGTTTGTGAGGGATGCTCACCAAGCTTCATTTCAGTCCTAGGCACTCAAAGGGCACTAAGCATAGAGTGTGAAAACTGAGTTTCCTTGAGAGCTGCTTGGAAGCCTGATGGTGTGTGAAGTTATTGAGCCAAATGGAGTTGTTCTCCCACAAGAACCACTCGGCTGATCCTTCTTCAATAAGCCCTTCACCAACATGCAGTGTTTCCTTGATTGAATTAGCTCTCACACCAATATTTGCGTCTAGAGCCTTTGCATTGAGGGCTATCTGAAAACGGCTGTGGCGCTGAAGTTGCCTGTGAATGTGGAGTTGGTGGCATGTGAAACCCGCATGTGGAACAATCGTTTGTGTGGGATGCTCTACCAGGTTCTTTTCAGTCCTAGGCACTCAAAGGGCACTAAGCATAGAGTGTGAAAACTGAGTTTCCTTGAGAGCTGCTTGGAAGCCTGATGGTGTGTGAAGTTAGTGAGCCAAATGGAGTTGTTCTCCCACAAGAACCACTCGGCTGATCCTTCTTCAATATGCCCTTCACCAACATGCAGTGTTTCCTTGATTGAATTAGCTCTCACACCAATATTTGCGTCTCAAGCCTTTGCATTGAGGGCTATCTGAAAACGGCTGTGGCGCTGAAGTTGCCTGTGAATGTGGAGTTGGTGGCATGTGAAACCCGCATGTGGAGCATTCGTTTGTGTGGGATGCTCACCAAGCTTCATTTCAGTCCTAGGCACTCAAAGGGCACTAAGCATAGAGTGTGAAAACTGAGTTTCCTTGAGAGCTGCTTGGAAGCCTGATGGTATGTGAAGTTAGTGAGCCAAATGGAGTTGTTCTCCCACAAGAACCACTCGGCTGATCCTTCTCCAATATGCCCTTCACCAACATGCAGTGTTTCCTTGATTGAATTAGCTCTCACACCAATATTTGCGTCTAGAGCCTTTGCATTGAGGACTATCTGAAAACGGCTGTGGCGCTGAAGTTGCCTGTGAATGTGGAGTTGGTGGCATGTGAAACCCGCATGTGGAGCATTCGTTTGTGTGGGATGCTCTACCAGGTTCATTCCTAGGTAATGCACTCAAAGGGCACTTAGCATAGAATGTGAAAACTGAGTTTCCTTGAGAGCTGCTTGGAAGCCTGATGGTGTGTGAAGTTAGTGAGCCAAATGGAGTTGTTCTCCCACAAGAACCACTCGGCTGATCCTTCTTCAATATGCCCTTCACCAACATGCAGTGTTTCCTTGATTGAATTAGCTCTCACACCAATATTTGCGTCTCGAGCCTTTGCATTGAGGGCTATCTGAAAACGGCTGTGGCGCTGAAGTTGCCTGTGAATGTGGAGTTGGTGGCAAGTGAAACCCGCATGTGGAGCATTCGTTTGTGTGGGATGCTCTACCAGGTTCATTCCTAGATAATGCACTCAAAGGGCACTAAGCATAGAGTGTGAAAACTGAGTTTCCTTGAGAGCTGCTTGGAAGCCTGATGGTGTGTGAAGTTAGTGTTCCAAATGGAGTTGTTCTCCCACAAGAACCACTCGGCTGATCCTTCTTCAATATGCCCTTCACCAACATGCAGTGTTTCCTTGATTGAATTAGCTCTCACACCAATATTTGCGTCTCGAGCCTTTGCATTGAGGACTATCTGAAAACGGCTGTGGCGCTGAAGTTGCCTGTGAATGTGGAGTTGGTGGCATGTGAAACCCGCATGTGGAGCATTCGTTTGTGTGGGATGCTCTACCAGGTTCATTCCTAGATAATACACTCAAAGGGCACTAAGCATAGAGTGTGAAAACTGAGTTTCCTTGAGAGCTGCTTGGAAGCCTGATGGTGTGTGAAGTTAGTGAGCCAAATGGAGTTGTTCTCCCACAAGAATCACTCGGCTGATCCTTCTTCAATATGCCCTTCACCAACATGCAGTGTTTCCTTGATTGAATTAGCTCTCACACCAATATTTGCGTCTCGAGCCTTTGCATTGAGGGCTATCTGAAAACGGCTGTGGCGCTGAAGTTGCCTGTGAATGTGAAGTTGGTGGCATGTGAAACCCGCATGTGGAGCATTCGTTTGTGTGGGATGCTCACCAAGCTTCATTTCAGTCCTAGGCACTCAAAGGGCACTAAGCATAGAGTATGAAAACTGAGTTTCCGTGAGAGCTGCTTGGAACCCTGATGGTGTGTGAAGTTAGTGAGCCAAATGGAGTTGTTCTCCCACAAGAACCACTCGGCTGATCCTTCTTCAATATGCCCTTCACCAACATGCAGTGTTTCCTTGATTGAATTAGCTCTCACACCAATATTTGCGTCTAGAGCCTTTGCATTGAGGGCTATCTGAAAACGGCTGTGGCGCTGAAGTTGCCTGTGAATGTGGAGTTGGTGGCATGTGAAACCCGCATGTGGAGCATTCGTTTGTGTGGGATGCTCACCAAGCTTCATTTCAGTCCTAGGCACTCAAAGGGCACTAAGCATAGAGTGTGAAAACTGAGTTTCCTTGAGAGCTGCTTGGAAGCCTGATGGTGTGTGAAGTTAGTGAGCCAAATGGAGTTGTTCTCTTACAAGAACCACTCACCTGATCCTTCTTCAATATGCCCTTCACCAACATGCAGTGTTTCCTTGATTGAATTAGCTCTCACACCAATATTTGCGTCTAGAGCCTTTGCATTGAGGGCTATCTGAAAACAGCTGTGGCGCTGAAGTTGCCTGTGAATGTGGAGTTGGTGGCATGTGAAACCCGCATGTGGAGCATTCGTTTGTGTGGGATGCTCTACCAGGTTCATTCCTAGATAATGCACTCAAAGGGCACTAAGCATAGAGTGTGAAAACTGAGTTTCCTTGAGAGCTGCTTGGAAGCCTGATGGTGTGTGAAGTTAGTGAGCCAAATGGAGTTGTTCTCCCACAAGAACCACTCGGCTGATCCTTCTTCAATATGCCCTTCACCAACATGCACTGTTTCCTTGATTGAATTAGCTCTCACACCAATATTTGCGTCTAGAGCCTTTGCATTGAGGGCTATCTGAAAACGTCTGTGGCGCTGAAGTTGCCTGTGAATGTGGAGTTGGTGGCATGTGAAACCCGCATGTGGAGCATTCGTTTGTGTGGGATGCTCTACCAGGTTCATTTCAGTCCTAGGCACTCAAAGGGCACTAAGCATAGAGTGTGCAAACTGAGTTTCCTTGAGAGCTTTTGGAAGCCTGATGGTGTGTGAAGTTATTGAGCCAAATGGAGTTGTTCTCCCACAAGAACCACTCGGCTGATCCTTCTTCAATATGCCCTTCACCAACATGCAGTGTTTCCTTGATTGAATTAGCTCTCACACCAATATTTGCGTCTAGAGCCTTTGCATTGAGGGCTATCTGAAAACGGCTGTGGCGCTGAAGTTGCCTGTGAATGTGGAGTTGGTGGCATGTGAAACCCGCATGTGGAGCATTCGTTTGTGTGGGATGCTCTACCAGGTTCATTCCTAGATAATGCACTTAAAGGGCACTAAGCATAGAGTGTGAAAACTGAGTTTCCTTGAGAGCTGCTTGGAAGCCTGATGGTGTGTGAAGTTAGTGAGCCAAATGGAGTTGTTCTCCCACAAGAACCACTCGGCTGATCCTTCTTCAATATGCCCTTCACCAACATGCACTGTTTCCTTGATTGAATTAGCTCTCACACCAATATTTGCGTCTAGAGCCTTTGCATTGAGGGCTATCTGAAAACGGCTGGGGCGCTGAAGTTGCCTGTGAATGTGGAGTTGGTGGCATGTGAAACCCGCATGTGGAGCATTCGTTTGTGTGGGATGCTCTACCAGGTTCATTTCAGTCCTAGGCACTCAAAGGGCACTAAGCATAGAGTGTGAAAACTGAGTTTCCGTGAGAGCTGCTTGGAAGCCTGATGGTGTGTGAAGTTAGTGAGCCAAATGGAGTTGTTCTCCCACAAGAACCACTCGGCTGATCCTTCTTCAATATGCCCTTCACCAACATGCAGTGTTTCCATGATTGAATTAGCTCTCACACCAATATTTGCGTCTAGAGCCTTTGCATTGAGGGCTATTTGAAAACAGCTGTGGCGCTGCAGTTTCCTGTGAATGTGGAGTTGGTGGCATGTGAAACCCGCATGTGGAGCATTCGTTTGTGTGGGATGCTCTACCAGGTTCATTCCTAGATAATGCACTCAAAGGGCACTAAGCATAGAGTGTGAAAACTGAGTTTCCTTGAGAGCTTTTGGAAGCCTGATGGTGTGTGAAGTTAGTGAGCCAAATGGAGTTGTTCTCCCACAAGAACCACTCGGCTGATCCTTCTTCAATATGCCCTTCACCAACATGCAGTGTTTCCTTGATTGAATTAGCTCTCACACCAATATTTGCGTCTAGAGCCTTTGCATTGAGGGCTATCTGAAAACGGCTGTGGCGCTGAAGTTGCCTGTGAATGTGGAGTTGGTGGCATGTGAAACCCGCATGTGGAGCATTTGTTTGTGTGGGATGCTCACCAAGCTTCATTTCAGTCCTAGGCACTCAAAGGGCACTAAGCATAGAGTGTGAAAACTGAGTTTCCGTGAGAGCTGCTTGGAAGCCTGATGGTGTGTGAAGTTAGTGAGCCAAATGGAGTTGTTCTCCCACAAGAACCACTCGGCTGATCCTTCTTCAATATGCCCTTCACCAACATGCAGTGTTTCCTTGATTGAATTAACTCTCACACCAATATTTGCGTCTAGAGCCTTTGCATTGAGGGCTATCTGAAAACGGCTGTGGCGCTGAAGTTGCCTGTGAATGTGGAGTTGGTGGCATGTGAAACCCGCATGTGGAGCATTTGTATGTGTGGGATGCTCTACCAGGTTCATTCCTAGATAATGCACTCAAAGGGCACTAAGCATAGAGTGTGAAAACTGAGTTTCCTTGAGAGCTGCTTGGAAGCCTGATGGTGTGTGAAGTTAGTGAGCCAAATGGAGTTGTTCTCCCACAAGAACCACTCGGCTGATCCTTCTTCAATATGCCCTTCACCAACATGCAGTGTTTCCTTGATTGAATTAGCTCTCACACCAATATTTGCGTCTCGAGCCTTTGCATTGAGGGCTATCTGAAAACGGCTGTGGCGCTGAAGTTGCCTGTGAATGTGGAGTTGGTGGCATGTGAAACCCGCATGTGGAGCATTCGTTTGTGTGGGATGCTCACCAAGCTTCATTTCAGTCCTAGGCACTCAAAGGGCACTAAGCATAGAGTGTGAAAACTGAGTTTCCTTGAGAGCTGCTTGGAAGCCTGATGGTGTGTGAAGTTATTGAGCCAAATGGAGTTGTTCTCCCAGAAGAACCACTTGGCTGATCGTTCTTCAATAAGCCCTTCACCAACATGCAGTGTTTCCTTGATTGAATTAGCTCTCACACCAATATTTGCGTCTAGAGCCTTTGCATTGAGGGCTATCTGAAAACGGCTGTGGCGCTGAAGTTGCCTGTGAATGTGGAGTTGGTGGCATGTGAAACCCGCATGTGGAGCAATCGTTTGTGTGGGATGCTCTACCAGGTTCTTTTCAGTCCTAGGCACTCAAAGGGCACTAAGCATAGAGTGTGAAAACTGAGTTTCCGTGAGAGCTGCTTGGAAGCCTGATGGTGTGTGAAGTTAGTGAGCCAAATGGAGTTGTTCTCCCACAAGAACCACTCGGCTGATCCTTCTTCAATATGCCCTTCACCAACATGCAGTGTTTCCTTGATTGAATTAGCTCTCACACCAATATTTGCGTCTAGAGCCTTTGCATTGAGGGCTATCTGAAAACGGCTGTGGCGCTGAAGTTGCCTGTGAATGTGGAGTTGGTGGCATGTGAAACTGCATGTGGAGCATTCGTTTGTGTGGGATGCTCTACCAGGTTCATTCCTAGATAATGCACTCAAAGGGCACTAAGCATAGAGTGTGAAAACTGAGTTTCCTTGAGAGCTGCTTGGAAGCCTGATGGTGTGTGAAGTTAGTGAGCCAAATGGAGTTGTTCTCCCACAAGAACCACTCGGCTGATCCTTCTTCAATATGCCCTTCACCAACATGCAGTGTTTCCTTGATTGAATTAGCTCTCACACCAATATTTGCGTCTCGAGCCTTTGCATTGAGGGCTATCTGAAAACGGCTGGGGCGCTGAAGTTGCCTGTGAATGTGGAGTTGGTGGCATGTGAAACCCGCATGTGGAGCATTCGTTTGTGTGGGATGCTCACCAAGCTTCATTTCAGTCCTAGGCACTCAAAGGGCACTAAGCATAGAGTGTGAAAACTGAGTTTCCTTGAGAGCTGCTTGGAAGCCTGATGGTGTGTGAAGTTAGTGAGCCAAATGGAGTTGTTCTCCCACAAGAACCACTCGGCTGATCCTTCTTCAATATGCCCTTCACCAACATGCAGTGTTTCCTTGATTGAATTAGCTCTCACACCAATATTTGCGTCTCGAGCCTTTGCATTGAGGGCTATCTGAAAACGGCTGTGGCGCTGAAGTTGCCTGTGAATGTGGAGTTGGTGGCATGTGAAACCCGCATGTGGAGCATTCGTTTGTGTGGGATGCTCTACCAGGTTCATTCCTAGATAATGCACTCAAAGGGCACTAAGCATAGAGTGTGAAAACTGAGTTTCCGTGAGAGCTGCTTGGAAGCCTGATGGTGTGTGAAGTTAGTGAGCCAAATGGAGTTGTTCTCCCACAAGAACCACTTGGCTGATCCTTCTTCAATAAGCCCTTCACCAACATGCAGTGTTTCCTTGATTGAATTAGCTCTCACACCAATATTTGCGTCTAGAGCCTTTGCATTGAGGGCTATCTGAAAACGGCTGTGGCGCTGAAGTTGCCTGTGAATGTGGAGTTGGTGGCATGTGAAACCCGCATGTGGAGCATTTGTTTGTGTGGGATGCTCTACCAGGTTCTTTTCAGTCCTAGGCACTCAAAGGGCACTAAGCATAGAGTGTGAAAACTGAGTTTCCGTGAGAGCTGCTTGGAAGCCTGATGGTGTGTGAAGTTAGTGAGCCAAATGGAGTTGTTCTCCCACAAGAACCACTCGGCTGATCCTTCTTCAATATGCCCTTCACCAACATGCAGTGTTTCCTTGATTGAATTAGCTCTCACACCAATATTTGCGTCTAGAGCCTTTGCATTGAGGGCTATCTGAAAACGGCTGTGGCGCTGAAGTTGCCTGTGAATGTGGAGTTGGTGGCATGTGAAACTGCATGTGGAGCATTCGTTTGTGTGGGATGCTCTACCAGGTTCATTCCTAGATAATGCACTCAAAGGGCACTAAGCATAGAGTGTGAAAACTGAGTTTCCTTGAGAGCTTTTGGAAGCCTGATGGTGTGTGAAGTTATTGAGCCAAATGGAGTTGTTCTCCCACAAGAACCACTCGGCTGATCCTTCTTCAATATGCCCTTCACCAACATGCAGTGTTTCCTTGATTGAATTAGCTCTCACACCAATATTTGCGTCTAGAGCCTTTGCATTGAGGGCTATCTGAAAACGGCTGTGGCGCTGAAGTTGCCTGTGAATGTGGAGTTGGTGGCATGTGAAACCCGCATGTGGAGCATTCGTTTGTGTGGGATGCTCACCAAGCTTCATTTCAGTCCTAGGCACTCAAAGGGCACTAAGCATAGAGTGTGAAAACTGAGTTTCCTTGAGAGCTGCTTGCAACCCTGATGGTGTGTGAAGTTAGTGAGCCAAATGGAGTTGTTCTCCCACAAGAACCACTCGGCTGATCCTTCTTCAATATGCCCTTCACCAACATGCAGTGTTTCCTTGATTGAATTAGCTCTCACACCAATATTTGCGTCTCGAGCCTTTGCATTGAGGGCTATCTGAAAACGGCTGTGGCGCTGAAGTTGCCTGTGAATGTGGAGTTGGTGGCATGTGAAACCCGCATGTGGAGCATTCGTTTGTGTGGGATGCTCACCAAGCTTCATTTCAGTCCTAGGCACTCAAAGGGCACTAAGCATAGAGTGTGAAAACTGAGTATCCTTGAGAGCTGCTTGGAAGCCTGATGGTGTGTGAAGTTAGTGAGCCAAATGGAGTTGTTCTCCCACAAGAACCACTCGGCTGATCCTTCTTCAATATGCCCTTCACCAACATGCAGTGTTTCCTTGATTGAATTAGCTCTCACACCAATATTTGCGTCTAGAGCCTTTGCATTGAGGGCTATCTGAAAACGGCTGTGGCGCTGAAGTTGCCTGTGAATGTGGAGTTGGTGGCATGTGAAACCCGCATGTGGAGCATTTGTATGTGTGGGATGCTCTACCAGGTTCATTCCTAGATAATGCACTCAAAGGGCACTAAGCATAGAGTGTGAAAACTGAGTTTCCTTGAGAGCTTTTGGAAGCCTGATGGTGTGTGAAGTTAGTGAGCCAAATGGAGTTGTTCTCCCACAAGAACCACTCGGCTGATCCTTCTTCAATATGCCCTTCACCAACATGCAGTGTTTCCTTGATTGAATTAGCTCTCACACCAATATTTGCGTCTCGAGCCTTTGCATTGAGGGCTATCTGAAAACGGCTGTGGCGCTGAAGTTGCCTGTGAATGTGGAGTTGGTGGCATGTGAAACCCGCATGTGGAGCATTCGTTTGTGAGGGATGCTCACCAAGCTTCATTTCAGTCCTAGGCACTCAAAGGGCACTAAGCATAGAGTGTGAAAACTGAGTTTCCTTGAGAGCTGCTTGGAAGCCTGATGGTGTGTGAAGTTATTGAGCCAAATGGAGTTGTTCTCCCACAAGAACCACTCGGCTGATCCTTCTTCAATAAGCCCTTCACCAACATGCAGTGTTTCCTTGATTGAATTAGCTCTCACACCAATATTTGCGTCTAGAGCCTTTGCATTGAGGGCTATCTGAAAACGGCTGTGGCGCTGAAGTTGCCTGTGAATGTGGAGTTGGTGGCATGTGAAACCCGCATGTGGAACAATCGTTTGTGTGGGATGCTCTACCAGGTTCTTTTCAGTCCTAGGCACTCAAAGGGCACTAAGCATAGAGTGTGAAAACTGAGTTTCCTTGAGAGCTGCTTGGAAGCCTGATGGTGTGTGAAGTTAGTGAGCCAAATGGAGTTGTTCTCCCACAAGAACCACTCGGCTGATCCTTCTTCAATATGCCCTTCACCAACATGCAGTGTTTCCTTGATTGAATTAGCTCTCACACCAATATTTGCGTCTAGAGCCTTTGCATTGAGGGCTATCTGAAAACAGCTGTGGCACTGCAGTTGCCTGTGAATGTGGAGTTGGTGGCATGTGAAACCCGCATGTGGAGAATTCGTTTGTGTGGGATGCTCTACCAGGTTCATTCCTAGATAATGCACTCAAAGGGCACTAAGCATAGAGTGTGAAAACTGAGTTTCCTTGAGAGCTTTTGGAAGCCTGATGGTGTGTGAAGTTATTGAGCCAAATGGAGTTGTTCTCCCACAAGAACCACTCGGCTGATCCTTCTTCAATATGCCCTTCACCAACATGCAGTGTTTCCTTGATTGAATTAGCTCTCACACCAATATTTGCGTCTAGAGCCTTTGCATTGAGGGCTATCTGAAAACGGCTGTGGCGCTGAAGTTGCCTGTGAATGTGGAGTTGGTGGCATGTGAAACCCGCATGTGGAGCATTCGTTTGTGTGGGATGCTCACCAAGCTTCATTTCAGTCCTAGGCACTCAAAGGGCACTAAGCATAGAGTGTGAAAACTGAGTTTCCTTGAGAGCTGCTTGGAACCCTGATGGTGTGTGAAGTTAGTGAGCCAAATGGAGTTGTTCTCCCACAAGAACCACTCGGCTGATCCTTCTTCAATATGCCCTTCACCAACATGCAGTGTTTCCTTGATTGAATTAGCTCTCACACCAATATTTGCGTCTAGAGCCTTTGCATTGAGGGCTATCTGAAAACGGCTGTGGCGCTGAGGTTGCCTGTGAATGTGGAGTTGGTGGCATGTGAAACCCGCATGTGGAGCATTCGTTTGTGTGGGATGCTCACCAAGCTTCATTTCAGTCCTAGGCACTCAAAGGGCACTAAGCATAGAGTGTGAAAACTGAGTTTCCGTGAGAGCTGCTTGGAAGCCTGATGGTGTGTGAAGTTAGTGAGCCAAATGGAGTTGTTCTCCCACAAGAACCACTTGGCTGATCCTTCTTCAATAAGCCCTTCACCAACATGCAGTGTTTCCTTGATTGAATTAGCTCTCACACCAATATTTGCGTCTAGAGCCTTTGCATTGAGGGCTATCTGAAAACGGCTGTGGCGCTGAAGTTGCCTGTGAATGTGGAGTTGGTGGCATGTGAAACCCGCATGTGGAGCATTTGTTTGTGTGGGATGCTCTACCAGGTTCTTTTCAGTCCTAGGCACTCAAAGGGCACTAAGCATAGAGTGTGAAAACTGAGTTTCCGTGAGAGCTGCTTGGAAGCCTGATGGTGTGTGAAGTTAGTGAGCCAAATGGAGTTGTTCTCCCACAAGAACCACTGGGCTGATCCTTCTTCAATATGCCCTTCACCAACATGCAGTGTTTCCTTGATTGAATTAGCTCTCACACCAATATTTGCGTCTAGAGCCTTTGCATTGAGGGCTATCTGAAAACGGCTGTGGCGCTGAAGTTGCCTGTGAATGTGGAGTTGGTGGCATGTGAAACTGCATGTGGAGCATTCGTTTGTGTGGGATGCTCTACCAGGTTCATTCCTAGATAATGCACTCAAAGGGCACTAAGCATAGAGTGTGAAAACTGAGTTTCCTTGAGAGCTGCTTGGAAGCCTGATGGTGTGTGAAGTTAGTGAGCCAAATGGAGTTGTTCTCCCACAAGAACCACTCGGCTGATCCTTCTTCAATATGCCCTTCACCAACATGCAGTGTTTCCTTGATTGAATTAGCTCTCACACCAATATTTGCGTCTCGAGCCTTTGCATTGAGGGCTATCTGAAAACGGCTGTGGCGCTGAAGTTGTCTGTGAATGTGGAGTTGGTGGCATGTGAAACCCGCATGTGGAGCATTTGTATGTGTGGGATGCTCTACCAGGTTCATTCCTAGATAATGCACTCAAAGGGCACTAAGCATAGAGTGTGAAAACTGAGTTTCCTTGAGAGCTGCTTGGAAGCCTGATGGTGTGTGAAGTTAGTGAGCCAAATGGAGTTGTTCTCCCAGAAGAACCACTTGGCTGATCCTTCTTCAATAAGCCCTTCACCAACATGCAGTGTTTCCTTGATTGAATTAGCTCTCACACCAATATTTGCGTCTAGAGCCTTTGCATTGAGGGCTATCTGAAAACGGCTGTGGCGCTGAAGTTGCCTGTGAATGTGGAGTTGGTGGCATGTGAAACCCGCATGTGGAGCATTCGTTTGTGTGGGATGCTCACCAAGCTTCATTTCAGTCCTAGGCACTCAAAGGGCACTAAGCATAGAGTGTGAAAACTGAGTTTCCGTGAGAGCTGCTTGGAAGCCTGATGGTGTGTGAATTTAGTGAGCCAAATGGAGTTGTTCTCCCACAAGAACCACTCGGCTGATCCTTCTTCAATATGCCCTTCACCAACATGCAGTGTTTCCTTGATTGAATTAGCTCTCACACCAATATTTGCGTCTAGAGCCTTTGCATTGAGGGCTATCTGAAAACGGCTGTGGCGCTGAAGTTGCCTGTGAATGTGGAGTTGGTGGCATGTGAAACTGCATGTGGAGCATTCGTTTGTGTGGGATGCTCTACCAGGTTCATTCCTAGATAATGCACTCAAAGGGCACTAAGCATAGAGTGTGAAAACTGAGTTTCCTTGAGAGCTGCTTGGAAGCCTGATGGTGTGTGAAGTTAGTGAGCCAAATGGAGTTGTTCTCCCACAAGAACCACTCGGCTGATCCTTCTTCAATATGCCCTTCACCAACATGCAGTGTTTCCTTGATTGAATTAGCTCTCACACCAATATTTGCGTCTCGAGCCTTTGCATTGAGGGCTATCTGAAAACGGCTGTGGCGCTGAAGTTGCCTGTGAATGTGGAGTTGGTGGCATGTGAAACCCGCATGTGGAGTATTTGTATGTGTGGGATGCTCTACCAGGTTCATTCCTAGATAATGCACTCAAAGGGCACTAAGCATAGAGTGTGAAAACTGAGTTTCCTTGAGAGCTGCTTGGAAGCCTGATGGTGTGTGAAGTTAGTGAGCCAAATGGAGTTGTTCTCCCACAAGAACCACTCGGCTGATCCTTCTTCAATATGCCCTTCACCAACATGCAGTGTTTCCTTGATTGAATTAGCTCTCACACCAATATTTGCGTCTCGAGCCTTTGCATTGAGGGCTATCTGAAAACGGCTGTGGCGCTGAAGTTGCCTGTGAATGTGGAGTTGGTGGCATGTTGAACCCGCATGTGGAGCATTCGTTTGTGAGGGATGCTCACCAAGCTTCATTTCAGTCCTAGGCACTCAAAGGGCACTAAGCATAGAGTGTGAAAACTGAGTTTCCTTGAGAGCTGCTTGGAAGCCTGATGGTGTGTGAAGTTATTGAGCCAAATGGAGTTGTTCTCCCAGAAGAACCACTTGGCTGATCCTTCTTCAATAAGCCCTTCACCAACATGCAGTGTTTCCTTGATTGAATTAGCTCTCACACCAATATTTGCGTCTAGAGCCTTTGCATTGAGGGCTATCTGAAAACGGCTGTGGCGCTGAAGTTGCCTGTGAATGTGGAGTTGGTGGCATGTGAAACCCGCATGTGGAGCAATCGTTTGTGTGGGATGCTCTACCAGGTTCTTTTCAGTCCTAGGCACTCAAAGGGCACTAAGCATAGAGTGTGAAAACTGAGTTTCCTTGAGAGCTGCTTGGAAGCCTGATGGTGTGTGAAGTTAGTGAGCCAAATGGAGTTGTTCTCCCTCAAGAACCACTCGGCTGATCCTTCTTCAATATGCCCTTCACCAACATGCAGTGTTTCCTTGATTGAATTAGCTCTCACACCAATATTTGCGTCTAGAGCCTTTGCATTGAGGGCTATCTGAAAACGGCTGTGGCGCTGAAGTTGCCTGTGAATGTGGAGTTGGTGGCATGTGAAACCCGCATGTGGAGCATTCGTTTGTGTGGGATGCTCACCAAGCTTCATTTCAGTCCTAGGCACTCAAAGGGCACTAAGCATAGAGTGTGAAAACTGAGTTTCCTTGAGAGCTGCTTGGAACCCTGATGGTGTGTGAAGTTAGTGAGCCAAATGGAGTTGTTCTCCCACAAGAACCACTCGGCTGATCCTTCTTCAATATGCCCTTCACCAACATGCAGTGTTTCCTTGATTGAATTAGCTCTCACACCAATATTTGCGTCTCGAGCCTTTGCATTGAGGGCTATCTGAAAACGGCTGTGGCGCTGAAGTTGCCTGTGAATGTGGAGTTGGTGGCATGTGAAACCCGCATGTGGAGCATTCGTTTGTGTGGGATGCTCACCAAGCTTCATTTCAGTCCTAGGCACTCAAAGGGCACTAAGCATAGAGTGTGAAAACTGAGTTTCCGTGAGAGCTGCTTGGAAGCCTGATGGTGTGTGAAGTTAGTGAGCCAAATGGAGTTGTTCTCCCACAAGAACCACTCGGCTGATCCTTCTTCAATATGCCCTTCACCAACATGCAGTGTTTCCTTGATTGAATTAGCTCTCACACCAATATTTGCGTCTAGAGCCTTTGCATTGAGGGCTATCTGAAAACGGCTGTGGCGCTGAAGTTGCCTGTGAATGTGGAGTTGGTGGCATGTGAAACTGCATGTGGAGCATTCGTTTGTGTGGGATGCTCTACCAGGTTCATTCCTAGATAATGCACTCAAAGGGCACTAAGCATAGAGTGTGAAAACTGAGTTTCCTTGAGAGCTGCTTGGAAGCCTGATGGTGTGTGAAGTTAGTGAGCCAAATGGAGTTGTTCTCCCACAAGAACCACTCGGCTGATCCTTCTTCAATATGCCCTTCACCAACATGCAGTGTTTCCTTGATTGAATTAGCTCTCACACCAATATTTGCGTCTAGAGCCTTTGCATTGAGGGCTATCTGAAAACGGCTGTGGCGCTGAAGTTGCCTGTGAATGTGGAGTTGGTGGCATGTGAAACCCGCATGTGGAGCATTCGTTTGTGTGGGATGCTCACCAAGCTTCATTTCAGTCCTAGGCACTCAGGGGCACTAAGCATAGAGTGTGAAAACTGAGTTTCCGAGAGAGCTGCTTGGAAGCCTGATGGTGTGTGAAGTTAGTGAGCCAAATGGAGTTGTTCTCCCAGAAGAACCACTTGGCTGATCCTTCTTCAATATGCCCTTCACCAACATGCAGTGTTTCCTTGATTGAATTAGCTCTCACACCAGTATTTGCGTCTCGAGCCTTTGCATTGAGGGCTATCTGAAAACGGCTGTGGCGCTGAAGTTGCCTGTGAATGTGGAGTTGGTGGCATGTGAAACCCGCATGTGGAGCATTCGTTTGTGTGGGATGCTCACCAAGCTTCATTTCAGTCCTAGGCACTCAAAGGGCACTAAGCATAGAGTGTGAAAACTGAGTTTCCTTGAGAGCTGCTTGGAAGCCTGATGGTGTGTGAAGTTAGTGAGCCAAATGGAGTTGTTCTCCCACAAGAACCACTCGGCTGATCCTTCTTCAAAATGCCCTTCACCAACATGCAGTGTTTCCTTGATTGAATTAGCTCTCACACCAATATTTGCGTCTAGAGCCTTTGCATTGAGGGCTATCTGAAAACAGCTGTGGCGCTGAAGTTGCCTGTGAATGTGGAGTTGGTGGCATGTGAAACCCGCATGTGGAGCATTCGTTTGTGTGGGATGCTCTACCAGGTTCATTCCTAGATAATGCACTCAAAGGGCACTAAGCATAGAGTGTGAAAACTGAGTTTCCGTGAGAGCTTTTGGAAGCCTGATGGTGTGTGAAGTTAGTGAGCCAAATGGAGTTGTTCTCCCACAAGAACCACTCGGCTGATCCTTCTTCAATATGCCCTTCACCAACATGCAGTGTTTCCTTGATTGAATTAGCTCTCACACCAATATTTGCGTCTCGAGCCTTTGCATTGAGGGCTATCTGAAAACGGCTGTGGCGCTGAAGTTGCCTGTGAATGTGGAGTTGGTGGCATGTGAAACCCGCATGTGGAGCATTCGTTTGTGTGGGATGCTCACCAAGCTTCATTTCAGTCCTAGGCACTCAAAGGGCACTAAGCATAGAGTGTGAAAACTGAGTTTCCGTGAGAGCTGCTTGGAAGCCTGATGGTGTGTGAAGTTAGTGAGCCAAATGGAGTTGTTCTCCCACAAGAACCACTCGGCTGATCCTTCTTCAATATGCCCTTCACCAACATGCAGTGTTTCCTTGATTGAATTAGCTCTCACACCAATATTTGCGTCTCGAGCCTTTGCATTGAGGGCTATCTGAAAACGGCTGTGGCGCTGAAGTTGCCTGTGAATGTGGAGTTGGTGGCATGTGAAACCCGCATGTGGAACATTTGTATGTGTGGGATGCTCTACCAGGTTCATTCCTAGATAATGCACTCAAAGGGCACTAAGCATAGAGTGTGAAAACTGAGTTTCCTTGAGAGCTGCTTGGAAGCCTGATGGTGTGTGAAGTTAGTGAGCCAAATGGAGTTGTTCTCCCACAAGAACCACTCGGCTGATCCTTCTTCAATATGCCCTTCACCAACATGCAGTGTTTCCTTGATTGAATTAGCTCTCACACCAATATTTGCGTCTCGAGCCTTTGCATTGAGGGCTATCTGAAAACGGCTGTGGCGCTGAAGTTGCCTGTGAATGTGGAGTTGGTGGCATGTGAAACCCGCATGTGGAGCATTTGTTTGTGTGGGATGCTCTACCAGGTTCTTTTCAGTCCTAGGCACTCAAAGGGCACTAAGCATAGAGTGTGAAAACTGAGTTTCCTTGAGAGCTGCTTGGAAGCCTGATGGTGTGTGAAGTTAGTGAGCCAAATGGAGTTGTTCTCCCACAAGAACCACTCGGCTGATCCTTCTTCAATATGCCCTTCACCAACATGCAGTGTTTCCTTGATTGAATTAGCTCTCACACCAATATTTGCGTCTAGAGCCTTTTCATTGAGGACTATCTGAAAATGTCTGTGGCGCTGAAGTTGCCTGTGAATGTGGAGTTGGTGGCATGTGAAACCCGCATGTGGAGCATTCGTTTGTGTGGGATGCTCTACCAGGTTCATTCCTAGATAATGCACTCAAAGGGCACTAAGCATAGAGTGTGAAAACTGAGTTTCCTTGAGAGCTGCTTGGAAGCCTGATGGTGTGTGAAGTTAGTGAGCCAAATGGAGTTGTTCTCCCACAAGAACCACTCGGCTGATCCTTCTTCAAAATGCCCTTCACCAACATGCAGTGTTTCCTTGATTGAATTAGCTCTCACACCAATATTTGCGTCTAGAGCCTTTGCATTGAGGGCTATCTGAAAACAGCTGTGGCGCTGAAGTTGCCTGTGAATGTGGAGTTGGTGGCATGTGAAACCCGCATGTGGAGCATTCGTTTGTGTGGGATGCTCTACCAGGTTCATTCCTAGATAATGCACTCAAAGGGCACTAAGCATAGAGTGTGAAAACTGAGTTTCCTTGAGAGCTTTTGGAAGCCTGATGGTGTGTGAAGTTATTGAGCCCAATGGAGTTGTTCTCCCACAAGAACCACTCGGCTGATCCTTCTTCAATATGCCCTTCACCAACATGCAGTGTTTCCTTGATTGAATTAGCTCTCACACAATATTTGCGTCTCGAGCCTTTGCATTGAGGGCTATCTGAAAACGGCTGTGGCGCTGAAGTTGCCTGTGAATGTGGAGTTGGTGGCATGTGAAATTGCATGTGGAGCATTCGTTTGTGTGGGATGCTCTACCAGGTTCATTCCTAGATAATGCACTCAAAGGGCACTAAGCATAGAGTGTGAAAACTGAGTTTCCTTGAGAGCTGCTTGGAAGCCTGATGGTGTGTGAAGTTAGTGAGCCAAATGGAGTTGTTCTCCCACAAGAACCACTCGGCTGATCCTTCTTCAATATGCCCTTCACCAACATGCAGTGTTACCTTGATTGAATTAGCTCTCACACCAATATTTGCGTCTCGAGCCTTTGCATTGAGGGCTATCTGAAAACGGCTGTGGTGCTGAAGTTGCCTGTGAATGTGGAGTTGGTGGCATGTGAAACCCGCATGTGGAGCATTCGTTTGTGTGGGATGCTCACCAAGCTTCATTTCAGTCCTAGGCACTCAAAGGGCACTAAGCATAGAGTGTGAAAACTGATTATCCTTGAGAGCTGCTTGGAAGCCTGATGGTGTGTGAAGTTAGTGAGCCAAATGGAGTTGTTCTCCCACAAGAACCACTCGGCTGATCCTTCTTCAAAATGCCCTTCACCAACATGCAATGTTTCCTTGATTGAATTAGCTCTCACACCAATATTTGCGTCTAGAGCCTTTGCATTGAGGGCTATCTGAAAACGGCTGTGGCGCTGAAGTTGCCTGTGAATGTGGAGTTGGTGGCATGTGAAACCCGCATGTGGAGCATTCGTTTGTGTGGGATGCTCTACCAGGTTCATTCCTAGATAATGCACTCAAAGGGCACTAAGCATAGAGTGTGAAGACTGAGTTTCCTTGAGAGCTTTTGGAAGCCTGATGGTGTGTGAAGTTAGTGAGCCAAATGGAGTTGTTCTCCCACAAGAACCACTCGGCTGATCCTTCTTCAATATGCCCTTCACCAACATGCAGTGTTTCCTTGATTGAATTAGCTCTCACACCAATATTTGCGTCTCGAGCCTTTGCATTGAGGGCTATCTGAAAACGGCTGTGGCGCTGAAGTTGCCTGTGAATGTGGAGTTGGTGGCATGTGAAACCCGCATGTGGAGCATTCGTTTGTGTGGGATGCTCACCAAGCTTCATTTCAGTCCTAGGCACTCAAAGGGCACTAAGCATAGAGTGTGAAAACTGAGTTTCCGTGAGAGCTGCTTGGAAGCCTGATGGTGTGTGAAGTTAGTGAGCCAAATGGAGTTGTTCTCCCACAAGAACCACTCGGCTGATCCTTCTTCAATATGCCCTTCACCAACATGCAGTGTTTCCTTGATTGAATTAGCTCTCACACAATATTTGCGTCTAGAGCCTTTGCATTGAGGGCTATCTGAAAACGGCTGTGGCGCTGAAGTTGCCTGTGAATGTGGAGTTGGTGGCATGTGAAACCCGCATGTGGTGCATTTGTATGTGTGGGATGCTCTACCAGGTTCATTCCTAGATAATGCACTCAAAGGGCACTAAGCATAGAGTGTGAAAACTGAGTTTCCTTGAGAGCTGCTTGGGAGCCTGATGGTGTGTGAAGTTAGTGAGCCAAATGGAGTTGTTCTCCCACAAGAACCACTCGGCTGATCCTTCTTCAATATGCCCTTCACCAACATGCAGTGTTTCCTTGATTGAATTAGCTCTCACACCAATATTTGCGTCTAGAGCCTTTGCATTGAGGGCTATCTGAAAACGGCTGTGGCGCTGAAGTTGCCTGTGAATATGGAGTTGGTGGCATGTGAAACCCGCATGTGGAGCATTCGTTTGTGTGGGATGCTCTACCAGGTTCATTCCTAGATAATGCACTCAAAGGGCACTAAGCATAGAGTGTGAAAACTGAGTTTCCTTGAGAGCTGCTTGGAAGCCTGATGGTGTGTGAAGTTATTGAGCCAAATGGAGTTGTTCTCCCACAAGAACCACTCGGCTGATCCTTCTTCAATATGCCCTTCACCAACATGCAGTGTTTCCTTGATTGAATTAGCTCTCACACCAATATTTGCGTCTCGAGCCTTTGCATTGAGGGCTATCTGAAAACGGCTGTGGCGCTGAAGTTGCCTGTGAATGTGGAGTTGGTGGCATGTGTAACCCGCATGTGGAGCATTCGTTTGTGTGGGATGCTCATCAAGCTTCATTTCAGTCCTAGGCACTCAAAGGGCACTAAGCATAGAGTGTGAAAACTGAGTGTCCGTGAGAGCTGCTTGGAAGCCTGATGGTATGTGAAGTTAGTGAGCCAAATGGAGTTGTTCTCCCACAAGAACCACTCGGCTGATCCTTCTTCAATATGCCCTTCACCAACATGCGGTGTTTCCTTGATTGAATTAGCTCTCACACCAATATTTGCGTCTCGAGCCTTTGCATTGAGGGCTATCTGAAAACGGCTGTGGCGCTGAAGTTGCCTGTGAATGTGGAGTTGGTGGCATGTGAAACCCACATGTGGAGCATTCGTTTGTGTGGGATGCTCTACCAGGTTCATTCCTAGATAATGCACTCAAAGAGCACTAAGCATAGAGTGTGAAAACTGAGTTTCCGTGAGAGCTGCTTGGAAGCCTGATGGTGTGTGAAGTTAGTGAGCCAAATGGAGTTGTTCTCCCACAAGAACCACTCGGCTGATCCTTCTTCAATATGCCCTTCACCAACATGCAGTGTTTCCTTGATTGAATTAGCTCTCACACCAATATTTGCGTCTCGAGCCTTTGCATTGAGGGCTATCTGAAAACGGCTGTGGCGCTGAAGTTGCCTGTGAATGTGGAGTTGGTGGCATGTGAAACCCCCATGTGGAGCATTCGTTTGTGTGGGATGCTCACCAAGCTTCATTTCAGTCCTAGGCACTCAAAGGGCACTAGGCATAGAGTGTGAAAACTGAGTTTCCGTGAGAGCTGCTTGGAAGCCTGATGGTGTGTGAAGTTATTGAGCCAAATGGAGTTGTTCTCCCACAAGAACCACTCGGCTGATCCTTCTTCAATATGCCCTTCACCAACATGCAGTGTTTCCTTGATTGAATTAGCTCTCACACCAATATTTGCGTCTCGAGCCTTTGCATTGAGGGCTATCTGAAAACGGCTGTGGCGCTGAAGTTGCCTGTGAATGTGGAGTTGGTGGCATGTGAAACCCGCATGTGGAGCATTTGTTTGTGTGGGATGCTCACCAAGCTTCATTTCAGTCCTAGGCACTCAAAGGGCACTAAGCATAGAGTGTGAAAACTGAGTTTCCGTGAGAGCTGCTTGGAAGCCTGATGGTGTGTGAAGTTAGTGAGCCAAATGGAGTTGTTCTCCCACAAGAACCACTCGGCTGATCCTTCTTCAATATGCCCTTCACCAACATGCAGTGTTTCCTTGATTGAATTAACTCTCACACCAATATTTGTGTCTAGAGCCTTTGCATTGAGGGCTATCTGAAAACGGCTGTGGCGCTGAAGTTGCCTGTGAATGTGGAGTTGGTGGCATGTGAAACCCGCATGTGGAGCATTTGTATGTGTGGGATGCTCTACCAGGTTCATTCCTAGATAATGCACTCAAAGGGCACTAAGCATAGAGTGTGAAAACTGAGTTTCCTTGAGAGCTGCTTGGAAGCCTGATGGTGTGTGAAGTTAGTGAGCCAAATGGAGTTGTTCTCCCACAAGAACCACTCTTCTGATCCTTCTTCAATATGCCCTTCACCAACATGCAGTGTTTCCTTGATTGAATTAGCTCTCACACCAATATTTGCGTCTCGAGCCTTTGCATTGAGGGCTATCTGAAAACGGCTGTGGCGCTGAAGTTGCCTGTGAATGTGGAGTTGGTGGCATGTGAAACCCGCATGTGGAGCATTCGTTTGTGTGGGATGCTCACCAAGCTTCATTTCAGTCCTAGGCACTCAAAGGGCACTAAGCATAGAGTGTGAAAACTGAGTTTCCTTGAGAGCTGCTTGGAAGCCTGATGGTGTGTGAAGTTAGTGAGCCAAATGGAGTTGTTCTCCCTGAAGAACCACTTGGCTGATCCTTCTTCAATAAGCCCTTCACCAACATGCAGTGTTTCCTTGATTGAATTAGCTCTCACACCAATATTTGCGTCTAGAGCCTTTGCATTGAGGGCTATCTGAAAACGGCTGTGGCGCTGAAGTTGCCTGTGAATGTGGAGTTGGTGGCATGTGAAACCCGCATGTGGAGCATTTGTTTGTGTGGGATGCTCTACCAGGTTCTTTTCAGTCCTAGGCACTCAAAGGGCACTAAGCATAGAGTGTGAAAACTGAGTTTCCGTGAGAGCTGCTTGGAAGCCTGATGGTGTGTGAAGTTATTGAGCCAAATGGAGTTGTTCTCCCCCAAGAACCACTCGGCTGATCCTTCTTCAATATGCCCTTCACCAACATGCAGTGTTTCCTTGATTGAATTAGCTCTCACACCAATATTTGCGTCTAGAGCCTTTGCATTGAGGGCTATCTGAAAACGGCTGTGGCGCTGAAGTTGCCTGTGAATGTGGAGTTGGTGGCATGTGAAACCCGCATGTGGAGCATTCGTTTGTGTGGGATGCTCACCAAGCTTCATTTCAGTCCTAGGCACTCAAAGGGCACTAAGCATAGAGTGTGAAAACTGAGTTTCCGTGAGAGCTGCCTGGAAGCCTGATGGTGTGTGACGTTAGTGAGCCAAATGGAGTTGTTCTCCCACAAGAACCACTCGGCTGATCCTTCTTCAATATGCCCTTCACCAACATGCAGTGTTTCCTTGATTGAATTAGCTCTCACACCAATATTTGCGTCTAGAGCCTTTGCATTGAGGGCTATCTGAAAACGGCTGTGGCGCTGAAGTTGCCTGTGAATGTGGAGTTGGTGGCATGTGAAACTGCATGTGGAGCATTCGTTTGTGTGGGATGCTCTACCAGGTTCATTCCTAGATAATGCACTCAAAGGGCACTAAGCATAGAGTGTGAAAACTGAGTTTCCTTGAGAGCTGCTTGGAAGCCTGATGGTGTGTGAAGTTATTGAGCCAAATGGAGTTGTTCTCCCACAAGAACCACTCGGCTGATCCTTCTTCAATATGCCCTTCACCAACATGCAGTGTTTCCTTGATTGAATTAGCTCTCACACCAATATTTGCATCTCGAGCCTTTGCATTGAGGGCTATCTGAAAACGGCTGTGGCGCTGAAGTTGCCTGTGAATGTGGAGTTGGTGGCATGTGAAACCCGCATGTGGAGCATTCGTTTGTGTGGGATGCTCACCAAGCTTCATTTCAGTCCTAGGCACTCAAAGGGCACTAAGCATAGAGTGTGAAAACTGAGTATCCTTGAGAGCTGCTTGGAAGCCTGATGGTGTGTGAAGTTATTGAGCCAAATGGAGTTGTTCTCCCACAAGAACCACTCGGCTGATCCTTCTTCAATATGCCCTTCACCAACATGCAGTGTTTCCTTGATTGAATTAGCTCTCACACCAATATTTGCGTCTAGAGCCTTTGCATTGAGGGCTATCTGAAAACAGCTGTGGCGCTGCAGTTGCCTGTGAATGTGGAGTTGGTGGCATGTGAAACCCGCATGTGGAGCATTTGTATGTGTGGGATGCTCTACCAGGTTCATTCCTAGATAATGCACTCAAAGGGCACTAAGCATAGAGTGTGAAAACTGAGTTTCCTTGAGAGCTGCTTGGAACCCTGATGGTGTGTGAAGTTAGTGAGCCAAATGGAGTTGTTCTCCCACAAGAACCACTCTTCTGATCCTTCTTCAATATGCCCTTCACCAACATGCAGTGTTTCCTTGATTGAATTAGCTCTCACACCAATATTTGCGTCTCGAGCCTTTGCATTGAGGGCTATCTGAAAACGGCTGTGGCGCTGAAGTTGCCTGTGAATGTGGAGTTGGTGGCATGTGAAACCCGCATGTGGAGCATTCGTTTGTGTGGGATGCTCACCAAGCTTCATTTCAGTCCTAGGCACTCAAAGGGCACTAAGCATAGAGTGTGAAAACTGAGTTTCCTTGAGAGCTGCTTGGAAGCCTGATGGTGTGTGAAGTTAGTGAGCCAAATGGAGTTGTTCTCCCTGAAGAACCACTTGGCTGATCCTTCTTCAATAAGCCCTTCACCAACATGCAGTGTTTCCTTGATTGAATTAGCTCTCACACCAATATTTGCGTCTAGAGCCTTTGCATTGAGGGCTATCTGAAAACGGCTGTGGCGCTGAAGTTGCCTGTGAATGTGGAGTTGGTGGCATGTGAAACCCGCATGTGGAGCATTTGTTTGTGTGGGATGCTCTACCAGGTTCTTTTCAGTCCTAGGCACTCAAAGGGCACTAAGCATAGAGTGTGAAAACTGAGTTTCCGTGAGAGCTGCTTGGAAGCCTGATGGTGTGTGAAGTTATTGAGCCAAATGGAGTTGTTCTCCCCCAAGAACCACTCGGCTGATCCTTCTTCAATATGCCCTTCACCAACATGCAGTGTTTCCTTGATTGAATTAGCTCTCACACCAATATTTGCGTCTAGAGCCTTTGCATTGAGGGCTATCTGAAAACGGCTGTGGCGCTGAAGTTGCCTGTGAATGTGGAGTTGGTGGCATGTGAAACCCGCATGTGGAGCATTCGTTTGTGTGGGATGCTCACCAAGCTTCATTTCAGTCCTAGGCACTCAAAGGGCACTAAGCATAGAGTGTGAAAACTGAGTTTCCGTGAGAGCTGCCTGGAAGCCTGATGGTGTGTGACGTTAGTGAGCCAAATGGAGTTGTTCTCCCACAAGAACCACTCGGCTGATCCTTCTTCAATATGCCCTTCACCAACATGCAGTGTTTCCTTGATTGAATTAGCTCTCACACCAATATTTGCGTCTAGAGCCTTTGCATTGAGGGCTATCTGAAAACGGCTGTGGCGCTGAAGTTGCCTGTGAATGTGGAGTTGGTGGCATGTGAAACTGCATGTGGAGCATTCGTTTGTGTGGGATGCTCTACCAGGTTCATTCCTAGATAATGCACTCAAAGGGCACTAAGCATAGAGTGTGAAAACTGAGTTTCCTTGAGAGCTGCTTGGAAGCCTGATGGTGTGTGAAGTTATTGAGCCAAATGGAGTTGTTCTCCCACAAGAACCACTCGGCTGATCCTTCTTCAATATGCCCTTCACCAACATGCAGTGTTTCCTTGATTGAATTAGCTCTCACACCAATATTTGCATCTCGAGCCTTTGCATTGAGGGCTATCTGAAAACGGCTGTGGCGCTGAAGTTGCCTGTGAATGTGGAGTTGGTGGCATGTGAAACCCGCATGTGGAGCATTCGTTTGTGTGGGATGCTCACCAAGCTTCATTTCAGTCCTAGGCACTCAAAGGGCACTAAGCATAGAGTGTGAAAACTGAGTATCCTTGAGAGCTGCTTGGAAGCCTGATGGTGTGTGAAGTTATTGAGCCAAATGGAGTTGTTCTCCCACAAGAACCACTCGGCTGATCCTTCTTCAATATGCCCTTCACCAACATGCAGTGTTTCCTTGATTGAATTAGCTCTCACACCAATATTTGCGTCTAGAGCCTTTGCATTGAGGGCTATCTGAAAACAGCTGTGGCGCTGCAGTTGCCTGTGAATGTTGAGTTGGTGGCATGTGAAACCCGCATGTGGAGCATTCTTTTGTGTGGGATGCTCTACCAGGTTCATTCCTAGATAATGCACTCAAAGGGCACTAAGCATAGAGTGTGAAAACTGAGTTTCCTTGAGAGCTTTTGGAAGCCTGATGGTGTGTGAAGTTATTGAGCCAAATGGAGTTGTTCTCCCACAAGAACCACTCGGCTGATCCTTCTTCAATATGCCCTTCACCAACATGCAGTGTTTCCTTGATTGAATTAGCTCTCACACCAATATTTGCGTCTAGAGCCTTTGCATTGAGGGCTATCTGAAAACGGCTGTGGCGATGAAGTTGCCTGTGAATGTGGAGTTGGTGGCATGTGAAACCCGCATGTGGAGCATTCGTTTGTGTGGGATGCTCACCAAGCTTCATTTCAGTCCTAGGCACTCAAAGGGCACTAAGCATAGAGTGTGAAAACTGAGTTTCCTTGAGAGCTGCTTGGAAGCCTGATGGTGTGTGAAGTTAGTGAGCCAAATGGAGTTGTTCTCCCACAAGAACCACTCGGCTGATCCTTCTTCAATATGCCCTTCACCAACATGCAGTGTTTCCTTGATTGAATTAGCTCTCACACCAATATTTGCGTCTAGAGCCTTTGCATTGAGGGCTATCTGAAAACGGCTGTGGCGCTGAAGTTGCCTGTGAATGTGGAGTTGGTGGCATGTGAAACCCGCATGTGGAGCATTCGTTTGTGTGGGATGCTCACCAAGCTTCATTTCAGTCCTAGGCACTCAAAGGGCACTAAGCATAGAGTGTGAAAACTGAGTTTCCTTGAGAGCTGCTTGGAAGCCTGATGGTGTGTGAAGTTAGTGAGCCAAATGGAGTTGTTCTCCCACAAGAACCACTCGGCTGATCCTTCTTCAAAATGCCCTTCACCAACATGCAATGTTTCCTTGATTGAATTAGCTCTCACACCAATATTTGCGTCTAGAGCCTTTGCATTGAGGGCTATCTGAAAACAGCTGTGGCGCTGAAGTTGCCTGTGAATGTGGAGTTGGTGGCATGTGAAACCCGCATGTGGAGCATTCGTTTGTGTGGGATGCTCTACCAGGTTCATTCCTAGATAATGCACTCAAAGGGCACTAAGCATAGAGTGTGAAAACTGAGTTTCCTTGAGAGCTTTTGGAAGCCTGATGGTGTGTGAAGTTATTGAGCCAAATGGAGTTGTTCTCCCACAAGAACCACTCGGCTGATCCTTCTTCAATATGCCCTTCACCAACATGCAGTGTTTCCTTGATTGAATTAGCTCTCACACCAATATTTGCGTCTAGAGCCTTTGCATTGAGGGCTATCTGAAAACGGCTGTGGCGCTGAAGTTGCCTGTGAATGTGGAGTTGGTGGCATGTGAAACCCGCATGTGGAGCATTCGTTTGTTTGGGATGCTCACCAAGCTTCATTTCAGTCCTAGGCACTCAAAGGGCACTAAGCATAGAGTGTGAAAACTGAGTATCCTTGAGAGCTGCTTGGAAGCCTGATGGTGTGTGAAGTTATTGAGCCAAATGGAGTTGTTCTCCCACAAGAACCACTCGGCTGATCCTTCTTCAATATGCCCTTCACCAACATGCAGTGTTTCCTTGATTGAATTAGCTCTCACACCAATATTTGCGTCTAGAGCCTTTGCATTGAGGGCTATCTGAAAACAGCTGTGGCGCTGCAGTTGCCTGTGAATGTTGAGTTGGTGGCATGTGAAACCCGCATGTGGAGCATTCTTTTGTGTGGGATGCTCTACCAGGTTCATTCCTAGATAATGCACTCAAAGGGCACTAAGCATAGAGTGTGAAAACTGAGTTTCCTTGAGAGCTTTTGGAAGCCTGATGGTGTGTGAAGTTATTGAGCCAAATGGAGTTGTTCTCCCACAAGAACCACTCGGCTGATCCTTCTTCAATATGCCCTTCACCAACATGCAGTGTTTCCTTGATTGAATTAGCTCTCACACCAATATTTGCGTCTAGAGCCTTTGCATTGAGGGCTATCTGAAAACGGCTGTGGCGCTGAAGTTGCCTGTGAATGTGGAGTTGGTGGCATGTGAAACCCGCATGTGGAGCATTCGTTTGTGTGGGATGCTCACCAAGCTTCATTTCAGTCCTAGGCACTCAAAGGGCACTAAGCATAGAGTGTGAAAACTGAGTTTCCTTGAGAGCTGCTTGGAAGCCTGATGGTGTGTGAAGTTAGTGAGCCAAATGGAGTTGTTCTCCCACAAGAACCACTCGGCTGATCCTTCTTCAATATGCCCTTCACCAACATGCAGTGTTTCCTTGATTGAATTAGCTCTCACACCAATATTTGCGTCTCGAGCCTTTGCATTGAGGGCTATCTGAAAACGGCTGTGGCGCTGAAGTTGCCTGTGAATGTGGAGTTGGTGGCATGTGAAACCCGCATGTGGAGCATTCGTTTGTGTGGGATGCTCACCAAGCTTCATTTCAGTCCTAGGCACTCAGGGGCACTAAGCATAGAGTGTGAAAACTGAGTTTCCGTGAGAGCTGCTTGGAAGCCTGATGGTGTGTGAAGTTAGTGAGCCAAATGGAGTTGTTCTCGCACAAGAACCACTCTTCTGATCCTTCTTCAATATGCCCTTCACCAACATGCAGTGTTTCCTTGATTGAATTAGCTCTCACACCAATATTTGCGTCTAGAGCCTTTGCATTGAGGGCTATCTGAAAACGGCTGTGGCGCTGAAGTTGCCTGTGAATGTGGAGTTGGTGGCATGTGAAACCCGCATGTGGAGCATTCGTTTGTGTGGGATGCTCACCAAGCTTCATTTCAGTCCTAGGCACTCAAAGGGCACTAAGCATAGAGTGTGAAAACTGAGTTTCCTTGAGAGCTGCTTGGAAGCCTGATGGTGTGTGAAGTTAGTGAGCCAAATGGAGTTGTTCTCCCACAAGAACCACTCGGCTGATCCTTCTTCAAAATGCCCTTCACCAACATGCAATGTTTCCTTGATTGAATTAGCTCTCACACCAATATTTGCGTCTAGAGCCTTTGCATTGAGGGCTATCTGAAAACAGCTGTGGCGCTGAAGTTGCCTGTGAATGTGGAGTTGGTGGCATGTGAAACCCGCATGTGGAGCATTCGTTTGTGTGGGATGCTCTACCAGGTTCATTCCTAGATAATGCACTCAAAGGGCACTAAGCATAGAGTGTGAAAACTGAGTTTCCTTGAGAGCTTTTGGAAGCCTGATGGTGTGTGAAGTTATTGAGCCAAATGGAGTTGTTCTCCCACAAGAACCACTCGGCTGATCCTTCTTCAATATGCCCTTCACCAACATGCAGTGTTTCCTTGATTGAATTAGCTCTCACACCAATATTTGCGTCTCGAGCCTTTGCATTGAGGGCTATCTGAAAACGGCTGTGGCGCTGAAGTTGCCTGTGAATGTGGAGTTGGTGGCATGTGAAACCCGCATGTGGAGCATTCGTTTGTTTGGGATGCTCACCAAGCTTCATTTCAGTCCTAGGCACTCAAAGGGCACTAAGCATAGAGTGTGAAAACTGAGTATCCTTGAGAGCTGCTTGGAAGCCTGATGGTGTGTGAAGTTATTGAGCCAAATGGAGTTGTTCTCCCACAAGAACCACTCGGCTGATCCTTCTTCAATATGCCCTTCACCAACATGCAGTGTTTCCTTGATTGAATTAGCTCTCACACCAATATTTGCGTCTAGAGCCTTTGCATTGAGGGCTATCTGAAAACGGCTGTGGCGCTGAAGTTGCCTGTGAATGTGGAGTTGGTGGCATGTGAAACCCGCATGTGGAGCATTCGTTTGTGTGGGATGCTCTACCAGGTTCATTCCTAGATAATGCACTCAAAGGGCACTAAGCATAGAGTGTGAAAACTGAGTTTCCTTGAGAGCTGCTTGGAAGCCTGATGGTGTGTGAAGTTAGTGAGCCAAATGGAGTTGTTCTCCCACAAGAACCACTCGGCTGATCCTTCTTCAATATGCCCTTCACCAACATGCAGTGTTTCCTTGATTGAATTAGCTCTCACACCAATATTTGCGTCTCGAGCCTTTGCATTGAGAGCTATCTGAAAACGGCTGTGGCGCTGAAGTTGCCTGTGAATGTGGAGTTGGTGGCATGTGAAACCCGCATGTGGAGCATTCGTTTGTGTGGGATGCTCACCAAGCTTCATTTCAGTCCTAGGCACTCAAAGGGCACTAAGCATAGAGTGTGAAAACTGAGTTTCCTTGAGAGCTGCTTGGAAGCCTGATGGTGTGTGAAGTTAGTGAGCCAAATGGAGTTGTTCTCCCACAAGAACCACTCGGCTGATCCTTCTTCAATATGCCCTTCACCAACATGCAGTGTTTCCTTGATTGAATTAGCTCTCACACCAATATTTGCGTCTCGAGCCTTTGCATTGAGGGCTATCTGAAAACGGCTGTGGCGCTGAAGTTGCCTGTGAATGTGGAGTTGGTGGCATGTGAAACCCGCATGTGGAGCATTCGTTTGTGTGGGATGCTCACCAAGCTTCATTTCAGTCCTAGGCACTCAAAGGGCACTAAGCATAGAGTGTGAAAACTGAGTTTCCTTGAGAGCTTTTGGAAGCCTGATGGTGTGTGAAGTTAGTGAGCCAAATGGAGTTGTTCTCCCACAAGAACCACTCGGCTGATCCTTCTTCAATATGCCCTTCACCAACATGCAGTGTTTCCTTGATTGAATTAGCTCTCACACCAATATTTGCGTCTAGAGCCTTTGCATTGAGGGCTATCTGAAAACGGCTGTGGCGCTGAAGTTGCCTGTGAATGTGGAGTTGGTGGCATGTGAAACCCGCATGTGGAGCATTCGTTTGTTTGGGATGCTCACCAAGCTTCATTTCAGTCCTAGGCACTCAAAGGGCACTAAGCATAGAGTGTGAAAACTGAGTATCCTTGAGAGCTGCTTGGAAGCCTGATGGTGTGTGAAGTTATTGAGCCAAATGGAGTTGTTCTCCCACAAGAACCACTCGGCTGATCCTTCTTCAATATGCCCTTCACCAACATGCAGTGTTTCCTTGATTGAATTAGCTCTCACACCAATATTTGCGTCTCGAGCCTTTGCATTGAGGGCTATCTGAAAACGGCTGTGGCGCTGAAGTTGCCTGTGAATGTGGAGTTGGTGGCATGTGAAATTGCATGTGGAGCATTCGTTTGTGTGGGATGCTCTACCAGGTTCATTCCTAGATAATGCACTCAAAGGGCACTAAGCATAGAGTGTGAAAACTGAGTTTCCTTGAGAGCTGCTTGGAAGCCTGATGGTGTGTGAAGTTAGTGAGCCAAATGGAGTTGTTCTCCCACAAGAACCACTCGGCTGATCCTTCTTCAATATGCCCTTCACCAACATGCAGTGTTTCCTTGATTGAATTAGCTCTCACACCAATATTTGCGTCTCAAGCCTTTGCATTGAGAGCTATCTGAAAACGGCTGTGGCGCTGAAGTTGCCTGTGAATGTGGAGTTGGTGGCATGTGAAACCCGCATGTGGAGCATTCGTTTGTGTGGGATGCTCACCAAGCTTCATTTCAGTCCTAGGCACTCAAAGGGCACTAAGCATAGAGTGTGAAAACTGATTATCCTTGAGAGCTGCTTGGAAGCCTGATGGTGTGTGAAGTTAGTGAGCCAAATGGAGTTGTTCTCCCACAAGAACCACTCGGCTGATCCTTCTTCAAAATGCCCTTCACCAACATGCAATGTTTCCTTGATTGAATTAGCTCTCACACCAATATTTGCGTCTCGAGCCTTTGCATTGAGGGCTATCTGAAAACGGCTGTGGCGCTGAAGTTGCCTGTGAATGTGGAGTTGGTGGCATGTGAAACCCGCATGTGGAGCATTCGTTTGTGTGGGATGCTCTACCAGGTTCATTCCTAGATAATGCACTCAAAGGGCACTAAGCATAGAGTGTGAAGACTGAGTTTCCTTGAGAGCTTTTGGAAGCCGGATGGTGTGTGAAGTTATTGAGCCAAATGGAGTTGTTCTCCCACAAGAACCACTCGGCTGATCCTTCTTCAATATGCCCTTCACCAACATGCAGTGTTTCCTTGATTGAATTAGCTCTCACACCAATATTTGTGTCTCGAGCCTTTGCATTGAGGGCTATCTGAAAACGGCTGTGGCGCTGAAGTTGCCTGTGAATGTGGAGTTGGTGGCATGTGAAACCCGCATGTGGAGCATTCGTTTGTGTGGGATGCTCACCAAGCTTCATTTCAGTCCTAGGCACTCAAAGGGCACTAAGCATAGAGTGTGAAAACTGAGTTTCCTTGAGAGCTGCTTGGAAGCCTGATGGTGTGTGAAGTTAGTGAGCCAAATGGAGTTGTTCTCCCACAAGAACCACTCGGCTGATCCTTCTTCAATATGCCCTTCACCAACATGCAGTGTTTCCTTGATTGAATTAGCTCTCACACCAATATTTGCGTCTAGAGCCTTTGCATTGAGGGCTATCTGAAAACGGCTGTGGCGCTGAAGTTGCCTGTGAATGTGGAGTTGGTGGCATGTGAAACCCGCATGTGGAGCATTCGTTTGTGTGGGATGCTCTACCAGGTTCATTCCTAGATAATGCACTCAAAGGGCACTAAGCATAGAGTGTGAAAACTGAGTTTCCTTGAGAGCTTTTGGAAGCCTGATGGTGTGTGAAGTTATTGAGCCAAATGGAGTTGTTCTCCCACAAGAACCACTCGGCTGATCCTTCTTCAATATGCCCTTCACCAACATGCAGTGTTTCCTTGATTGAATTAGCTCTCACACCAATATTTGCGTCTAGAGCCTTTGCATTGAGGGCTATCTGAAAACGGCTGTGGCGCTGAAGTTGCCTGTGAATGTGGAGTTGGTGGCATGTGAAACCCGCATGTGGAGCATTCGTTTGTGTGGGATGCTCACCAAGCTTTATTTCAGTCCTAGGCACTCAAAGGGCACTAAGCATAGAGTGTGAAAACTGAGTTTCCGTGAGAGCTGCTTGGAAGCCTGATGGTATGTGAAGTTAGTGAGCCAAATGGAGTTGTTCTCCCACAAGAACCACTCGGCTGATCCTTCTTCAATATGCCCTTCACCAACATGCAGTGTTTCCTTGATTGAATTAGCTCTCACACCAATATTTGCGTCTCGAGCCTTTGCATTGAGGGCTATCTGAAAACGGCTGTGGCGCTGAAGTTGCCTGTGAATGTGGAGTTGGTGGCATGTGAAACCCACATGTGGAGCATTCGTTTGTGTGGGATGCTCTACCAGGTTCATTCCTAGATAATGCACTCAAAGAGCACTAAGCATAGAGTGTGAAAACTGAGTTTCCTTGAGAGCTGCTTGGAAGCCTGATGGTGTGTGAAGTTAGTGAGCCAAATGGAGTTGTTCTCCCACAAGAACCACTCGGCTGATCCTTCTTCAATATGCCCTTCACCAACATGCAGTGTTTCCTTGATTGAATTAGCTCTCACACCAATATTTGCGTCTAGAGCCTTTGCATTGAGGGCTATCTGAAAACGGCTGTGGCGCTGAAGTTGCCTGTGAATGTGGAGTTGGTGGCATGTGAAACCCGCATGTGGAGCATTCGTTTGTGTGGGATGCTCTACCATGTTCATTCCTAGAAAATGCACTCAAAGGGCACTAAGCATAGAGTGTGAAAACTGAGTTTCCTTGAGAGCTGCTTGGAAGCCTGATGGTGTGTGAAGTTAGTGAGCCAAATGGAGTTGTTCTCCCACAAGAACCACTCGGCTGATCCTTCTTCAATATGCCCTTCACCAACATGCAGTGTTTCCTTGATTGAATTAGCTCTCACACCAATATTTGCGTCTCGAGCCTTTGCATTGAGGGCTATCTGAAAACGGCTGTGGCGCTGAAGTTGCCTGTGAATGTGGAGTTGGTGGCATGTGAAACCCGCATGTGGAGCATTCGTTTGTGTGGGATGCTCACCAAGCTTCATTTCAGTCCTAGGCACTCAGGGGCACTAAGCATAGAGTGTGAAAACTGAGTTTCCGTGAGAGCTGCTTGGAAGCCTGATGGTGTGTGAAGTTAGTGAGCCAAATGGAGTTGTTCTCGCACAAGAACCACTCTTCTGATCCTTCTTCAATATGCCCTTCACCAACATGCAGTGTTTCCTTGATTGAATTAGCTCTCACACCAATATTTGCGTCTCGAGCCTTTGCATTGAGGGCTATCTGAAAACGGCTGTGGCGCTGAAGTTGCCTGTGAATGTGGAGTTGGTGGCATGTGAAACCCGCATGTGGAGCATTCGTTTGTGTGGGATGCTCACCAAGCTTCATTTCAGTCCTAGGCACTCAAAGGGCACTAAGCATAGAGTGTGAAAACTGAGTTTCCTTGAGAGCTGCTTGGAAGCCTGATGGTGTGTGAAGTTAGTGAGCCAAATGGAGTTGTTCTCCCACAAGAACCACTCGGCTGATCCTTCTTCAAAATGCCCTTCACCAACATGCAATGTTTCCTTGATTGAATTAGCTCTCACACCAATATTTGCGTCTAGAGCCTTTGCATTGAGGGCTATCTGAAAACAGCTGTGGCGCTGAAGTTGCCTGTGAATGTGGAGTTGGTGGCATGTGAAACCCGCATGTGGAGCATTCGTTTGTGTGGGATGCTCTACCAGGTTCATTCCTAGATAATGCACTCAAAGGGCACTAAGCATAGAGTGTGAAAACTGAGTTTCCTTGAGAGCTTTTGGAAGCCTGATGGTGTGTGAAGTTATTGAGCCAAATGGAGTTGTTCTCCCACAAGAACCACTCGGCTGATCCTTCTTCAATATGCCCTTCACCAACATGCAGTGTTTCCTTGATTGAATTAGCTCTCACACCAATATTTGCGTCTAGAGCCTTTGCATTGAGGGCTATCTGAAAACGGCTGTGGCGCTGAAGTTGCCTGTGAATGTGGAGTTGGTGGCATGTGAAACCCGCATGTGGAGCATTCGTTTGTTTGGGATGCTCACCAAGCTTCATTTCAGTCCTAGGCACTCAAAGGGCACTAAGCATAGAGTGTGAAAACTGAGTATCCTTGAGAGCTGCTTGGAAGCCTGATGGTGTGTGAAGTTATTGAGCCAAATGGAGTTGTTCTCCCACAAGAACCACTCGGCTGATCCTTCTTCAATATGCCCTTCACCAACATGCAGTGTTTCCTTGATTGAATTAGCTCTCACACCAATATTTGCGTCTAGAGCCTTTGCATTGAGGGCTATCTGAAAACGGCTGTGGCGCTGAAGTTGCCTGTGAATGTGGAGTTGGTGGCATGTGAAACCCGCATGTGGAGCATTCGTTTGTGTGGGATGCTCTACCAGGTTCATTCCTAGATAATGCACTCAAAGGGCACTAAGCATAGAGTGTGAAAACTGAGTTTCCTTGAGAGCTGCTTGGAAGCCTGATGGTGTGTGAAGTTAGTGAGCCAAATGGAGTTGTTCTCCCACAAGAACCACTCGGCTGATCCTTCTTCAATATGCCCTTCACCAACATGCAGTGTTTCCTTGATTGAATTAGCTCTCACACCAATATTTGCGTCTAGAGCCTTTGCATTGAGAGCTATCTGAAAACGGCTGTGGCGCTGAAGTTGCCTGTGAATGTGGAGTTGGTGGCATGTGAAACCCGCATGTGGAGCATTCGTTTGTGTGGGATGCTCACCAAGCTTTATTTCAGTCCTAGGCACTCAAAGGGCACTAAGCATAGAGTGTGAAAACTGATTATCCTTGAGAGCTGCTTGGAAGCCTGATGGTGTGTGAAGTTAGTGAGCCAAATGGAGTTGTTCTCCCACAAGAACCACTCGGCTGATCCTTCTTCAAAATGCCCTTCACCAACATGCAATGTTTCCTTGATTGAATTAGCTCTCACACCAATATTTGCGTCTAGAGCCTTTGCATTGAGGGCTATCTGAAAACGGCTGTGGCGCTGAAGTTGCCTGTGAATGTGGAGTTGGTGGCATGTGAAACCCGCATGTGGAGCATTCGTTTGTGTGGGATGCTCTACCAGGTTCATTCCTAGATAATGCACTCAAAGGGCACTAAGCATAGAGTGTGAAGACTGAGTTTCCTTGAGAGCTTTTGGAAGCCGGATGGTGTGTGAAGTTATTGAGCCAAATGGAGTTGTTCTCCCACAAGAACCACTCGGCTGATCCTTCTTCAATATGCCCTTCACCAACATGCAGTGTTTCCTTGATTGAATTAGCTCTCACACCAATATTTGCGTCTCGAGCCTTTGCATTGAGGGCTATCTGAAAACGGCTGTGGCGCTGAAGTTGCCTGTGAATGTGGAGTTGGTGGCATGTGAAACCCGCATGTGGAGCATTCGTTTGTGTGGGATGCTCACCAAGCTTCATTTCAGTCCTAGGCACTCAAAGGGCACTAAGCATAGAGTGTGAAAACTGAGTTTCCTTGAGAGCTGCTTGGAAGCCTGATGGTGTGTGAAGTTAGTGAGCCAAATGGAGTTGTTCTCCCACAAGAACCACTCGGCTGATCCTTCTTCAATATGCCCTTCACCAACATGCAGTGTTTCCTTGATTGAATTAGCTCTCACACCAATATTTGCGTCTCGAGCCTTTGCATTGAGGGCTATCTGAAAACGGCTGTGGCGCTGAAGTTGCCTGTGAATGTGGAGTTGGTGGCATGTGAAACCCGCATGTGGAGCATTCGTTTGTGTGGGATGCTCACCAAGCTTCATTTCAGTCCTAGGCACTCAAAGGGCACTAAGCATAGAGTGTGAAAACTGAGTTTCCTTGAGAGCTTTTGGAAGCCTGATGGTGTGTGAAGTTAGTGAGCCAAATGGAGTTGTTCTCCCACAAGAACCACTCGGCTGATCCTTCTTCAATATGCCCTTCACCAACATGCAGTGTTTCCTTGATTGAATTAGCTCTCACACCAATATTTGCGTCTAGAGCCTTTGCATTGAGGGCTATCTGAAAACGGCTGTGGCGCTGAAGTTGCCTGTGAATGTGGAGTTGGTGGCATGTGAAACCCGCATGTGGAGCATTCGTTTGTTTGGGATGCTCACCAAGCTTCATTTCAGTCCTAGGCACTCAAAGGGCACTAAGCATAGAGTGTGAAAACTGAGTATCCTTGAGAGCTGCTTGGAAGCCTGATGGTGTGTGAAGTTATTGAGCCAAATGGAGTTGTTCTCCCACAAGAACCACTCGGCTGATCCTTCTTCAATATGCCCTTCACCAACATGCAGTGTTTCCTTGATTGAATTAGCTCTCACACCAATATTTGCGTCTCGAGCCTTTGCATTGAGGGCTATCTGAAAACGGCTGTGGCGCTGAAGTTGCCTGTGAATGTGGAGTTGGTGGCATGTGAAATTGCATGTGGAGCATTCGTTTGTGTGGGATGCTCTACCAGGTTCATTCCTAGATAATGCACTCAAAGGGCACTAAGCATAGAGTGTGAAAACTGAGTTTCCTTGAGAGCTGCTTGGAAGCCTGATGGTGTGTGAAGTTAGTGAGCCAAATGGAGTTGTTCTCCCACAAGAACCACTCGGCTGATCCTTCTTCAATATGCCCTTCACCAACATGCAGTGTTTCCTTGATTGAATTAGCTCTCACACCAATATTTGCGTCTCGAGCCTTTGCATTGAGAGCTATCTGAAAACGGCTGTGGCGCTGAAGTTGCCTGTGAATGTGGAGTTGGTGGCATGTGAAACCCGCATGTGGAGCATTCGTTTGTGTGGGATGCTCACCAAGCTTCATTTCAGTCCTAGGCACTCAAAGGGCACTAAGCATAGAGTGTGAAAACTGATTATCCTTGAGAGCTGCTTGGAAGCCTGATGGTGTGTGAAGTTAGTGAGCCAAATGGAGTTGTTCTCCCACAAGAACCACTCGGCTGATCCTTCTTCAAAATGCCCTTCACCAACATGCAATGTTTCCTTGATTGAATTAGCTCTCACACCAATATTTGCGTCTAGAGCCTTTGCATTGAGGGCTATCTGAAAACGGCTGTGGCGCTGAAGTTGCCTGTGAATGTGGAGTTGGTGGCATGTGAAACCCGCATGTGGAGCATTCGTTTGTGTGGGATGCTCTACCAGGTTCATTCCTAGATAATGCACTCAAAGGGCACTAAGCATAGAGTGTGAAGACTGAGTTTCCTTGAGAGCTTTTGGAAGCCGGATTTTGTGTGAAGTTATTGAGCCAAATGGAGTTGTTCTCCCACAAGAACCACTCGGCTGATCCTTCTTCAATATGCCCTTCACCAACATGCAGTGTTTCCTTGATTGAATTAGCTCTCACACCAATATTTGCGTCTCGAGCCTTTGCATTGAGGGCTATCTGAAAACGGCTGTGGCGCTGAAGTTGCCTGTGAATGTGGAGTTGGTGGCATGTGAAACCCGCATGTGGAGCATTCGTTTGTGTGGGATGCTCACCAAGCTTCATTTCAGTCCTAGGCACTCAAAGGGCACTAAGCATAGAGTGTGAAAACTGAGTTTCCTTGAGAGCTGCTTGGAAGCCTGATGGTGTGTGAAGTTAGTGAGCCAAATGGAGTTGTTCTCCCACAAGAACCACTCGGCTGATCCTTCTTCAATATGCCCTTCACCAACATGCAGTGTTTCCTTGATTGAATTAGCTCTCACACCAATATTTGCGTCTAGAGCCTTTGCATTGAGGGCTATCTGAAAACGGCTGTGGCGCTGAAGTTGCCTGTGAATGTGGAGTTGGTGGCATGTGAAACCCGCATGTGGAGCATTCGTTTGTGTGGGATGCTCTACCAGGTTCATTCCTAGATAATGCACTCAAAGGGCACTAAGCATAGAGTGTGAAAACTGAGTTTCCTTGAGAGCTTTTGGAAGCCTGATGGTGTGTGAAGTTATTGAGCCAAATGGAGTTGTTCTCCCACAAGAACCACTCGGCTGATCCTTCTTCAATATGCCCTTCACCAACATGCAGTGTTTCCTTGATTGAATTAGCTCTCACACCAATATTTGCGTCTCGAGCCTTTGCATTGAGGGCTATCTGAAAACGGCTGTGGCGCTGAAGTTGCCTGTGAATGTGGAGTTGGTGGCATGTGAAACCCGCATGTGGAGCATTCGTTTGTGTGGGATGCTCACCAAGCTTCATTTCAGTCCTAGGCACTCAAAGGGCACTAAGCATAGAGTGTGAAAACTGAGTTTCCGTGAGAGCTGCTTGGAAGCCTGATGGTATGTGAAGTTAGTGAGCCAAATGGAGTTGTTCTCCCACAAGAACCACTCGGCTGATCCTTCTTCAATATGCCCTTCACCAACATGCAGTGTTTCCTTGATTGAATTAGCTCTCACACCAATATTTGCGTCTCGAGCCTTTGCATTGAGGGCTATCTGAAAACGGCTGTGGCGCTGAAGTTGCCTGTGAATGTGGAGTTGGTGGCATGTGAAACCCACATGTGGAGCATTCGTTTGTGTGGGATGCTCTACCAGGTTCATTCCTAGATAATGCACTCAAAGAGCACTAAGCATAGAGTGTGAAAACTGAGTTTCCTTGAGAGCTGCTTGGAAGCCTGATGGTGTGTGAAGTTAGTGAGCCAAATGGAGTTGTTCTCCCACAAGAACCACTCGGCTGATCCTTCTTCAATATGCCCTTCACCAACATGCAGTGTTTCCTTGATTGAATTAGCTCTCACACCAATATTTGCGTCTCGAGCCTTTGCATTGAGGGCTATCTGAAAACGGCTGTGGCGCTGAAGTTGCCTGTGAATGTGGAGTTGGTGGCATGTGAAACCCGCATGTGGAGCATTCGTTTGTGTGGGATGCTCTACCATGTTCATTCCTAGAAAATGCACTCAAAGGGCACTAAGCATAGAGTGTGAAAACTGATTATCCTTGAGAACTGCTTGGAAGCCTGATGGTGTGTGAAGTTAGTGAGCCAAATGGAGTTGTTCTCCCACAAGAACCACTCGGCTGATCCTTCTTCAATATGCCCTTCACCAACATGCAGTGTTTCCTTGATTGAATTAGCTCTCACACCAATATTTGCGTCTCGAGCCTTTGCATTGAGGACTATCTGAAAATGGCTGTGGCGCTGAAGTTGCCTGTGAATGTGGAGTTGGTGGCATGTGAAACCCGCATGTGGAGCATTCGTTTGTGTGGGATGCTCACCAAGCTTCATTTCAGTCCTAGGCACTCAAAGGGCACTAAGCATAGAGTGTGAAAACTGAGTTTCCGTGAGAGCTGCTTGGAAGCCTGATGGTATGTGAAGTTAGTGAGCCAAATGGAGTTGTTCTCCCACAAGAACCACTCGGCTGATCCTTCTTCAATATGCCCTTCACCAACATGCGGTGTTTCCTTGATTGAATTAGCTCTCACACCAATATTTGCGTCTCGAGCCTTTGCATTGAGGGCTATCTGAAAACGGCTGTGGCGCTGAAGTTGCCTGTGAATGTGGAGTTGGTGGCATGTGAAACCCACATGTGGAGCATTCGTTTTGTGGGATGCTCTACCAGGTTCATTCCTAGATAATGCACTCAAAGAGCACTAAGCATAGAGTGTGAAAACTGAGTTTCCTTGAGAGCTGCTTGGAAGCCTGATGGTGTGTGAAGTTAGTGAGCCAAATGGAGTTGTTCTCCCACAAGAACCACTCGGCTGATCCTTCTTCAATATGCCCTTCACCAACATGCAGTGTTTCCTTGATTGAATTAGCTCTCACACCAATATTTGCGTCTAGAGCCTTTGCATTGAGGGCTATCTGAAAACGGCTGTGGCGCTGAAGTTGCCTGTGAATGTGGAGTTGGTGGCATGTGAAACCCGCATGTGGAGCATTCGTTTGTGTGGGATGCTCTACCAGGTTCATTCCTAGATAATGCACTCAAAGGGCACTAAGCATAGAGTGTGAAAACTGAGTTTCCTTGAGAGCTGCTTGGAAGCCTGATGGTGTGTGAAGTTAGTGAGCCAAATGGAGTTGTTCTCCCACAAGAACCACTCGGCTGATCCTTCTTCAATATGCCCTTCACCAACATGCAGTGTTTCCTTGATTGAATTAGCTCTCACACCAATATTTGCGTCTAGAGCCTTTGCATTGAGGGCTATCTGAAAACGGCTGTGGCGCTGAAGTTGCCTGTGAATGTGGAGTTGGTGGCATGTGAAACCCGCATGTGGAGCATTTGTATGTGTGGGATGCTCTACCAGGTTCATTCCTAGATAATGCACTCAAAGGGCACTAAGCATAGAGTGTGAAAACTGAGTATCCTTGAGAGCTGCTTGGAACCCTGATGGTGTGTGAAGTTAGTGAGCCAAATGGAGTTGTTCTCCCACAAGAACCACTCGGCTGATCCTTCTTCAATATGCCCTTCACCAACATGCAGTGTTTCCTTGATTGAATTAGCTCTCACACCAATATTTGCGTCTCGAGCCTTTGCATTGAGGGCTATCTGAAAACGGCTGTGGCGCTGAAGTTGCCTGTGAATGTGGAGTTGGTGGCATGTGAAACCCGCATGTGGAGCATTCGTTTGTGTGGGATGCTCACCAAGCTTCATTTCAGTCCTAGGCACTCAAAGGGCACTAAGCATAGAGTGTGAAAACTGAGTTTCCTTGAGAGCTGCTTGGAAGCCTGATGGTGTGTGAAGTTAGTGAGCCAAATGGAGTTGTTCTCGCACAAGAACCACTCTTCTGATCCTTCTTCAATATGCCCTTCACCAACATGCAGTGTTTCCTTGATTGAATTAGCTCTCACACCAATATTTGCGTCTCGAGCCTTTGCATTGAGGGCTATCTGAAAACGGCTGTGGCGCTGAAGTTGCCTGTGAATGTGGAGTTGGTGGCATGTGAAACCCGCATGTGGAGCATTTGTTTGTTTGGGATGCTCTACCAGGTTCTTTTCAGTCCTAGGCACTCAAAGGGCACTAAGCATAGAGTGTGAAAACTGAGTTTCCTTGAGAGCTGCTTGGAAGCCTGATGGTGTGTGAAGTTAGTGAGCCAAATGGAGTTGTTCTCCCACAAGAACCACTCGGCTGATCCTTCTTCAATATGCCCTTCACCAACATGCAGTGTTTCCTTGATTGAATTAGCTCTCACACCAATATTTGCGTCTAGAGCCTTTGCATTGAGGGCTATCTGAAAACGGCTGTGGCGCTGAAGTTGCCTGTGAATGTGGAGTTGGTGGCATGTGAAACTGCATGTGGAGCATTCGTTTGTGTGGGATGCTCTACCAGGTTCATTCCTAGATAATGCACTCAAAGGGCACTAAGCATAGAGTGTGAAAACTGAGTTTCCTTGAGAGCTGCTTGGAAGCCTGATGGTGTGTGAAGTTAGTGAGCCAAATGGAGTTGTTCTCCCACAAGAACCACTCGGCTGATCCTTCTTCAATATGCCCTTCACCAACATGCAGTGTTTCCTTGATTGAATTAGCTCTCACACCAATATTTGCGTCTCGAGCCTTTGCATTGAGGGCTATCTGAAAACAGCTGTGGCGCTGCAGTTGCCTGTGAATGTGGAGTTGGTGGCATGTGAAACCCGCATGTGGAGCATTCGTTTGTGTGGGATGCTCTACCAGGTTCATTCCTAGATAATGCACTCAAAGGGCACTAAGCATAGAGTGTGAAAACTGAGTTTCCTTGAGAGCTGCTTGGAAGCCTGATGGTGTGTGAAGTTAGTGAGCCAAATGGAGTTGTTCTCCCACAAGAACCACTCGGCTGATCCTTCTTCAATATGCCCTTCACCAACATGCAGTGTTTCCTTGATTGAATTAGCTCTCACACCAATATTTGCGTCTCGAGCCTTTGCATTGAGGGCTATCTGAAAACGGCTGTGGCGCTGAAGTTGCCTGTGAATGTGGAGTTGGTGGCATGTGAAATTGCATGTGGAGCATTCGTTTGTGTGGGATGCTCTACCAGGTTCATTCCTAGATAATGCACTCAAAGGGCACTAAGCATAGAGTGTGAAAACTGAGTTTCCTTGAGAGCTGCTTGGAAGCCTGATGGTGTGTGAAGTTAGTGAGCCAAATGGAGTTGTTCTCCCACAAGAACCACTCGGCTGATCCTTCTTCAATATGCCCTTCACCAACATGCAGTGTTTCCTTGATTGAATTAGCTCTCACACCAATATTTGCGTCTCGAGCCTTTGCATTGAGAGCTATCTGAAAACGGCTGTGGCGCTGAAGTTGCCTGTGAATGTGGAGTTGGTGGCATGTGAAACCCGCATGTGGAGCATTCGTTTGTGTGGGATGCTCACCAAGCTTCATTTCAGTCCTAGGCACTCAAAGGGCACTAAGCATAGAGTGTGAAAACTGATTATCCTTGAGAGCTGCTTGGAAGCCTGATGGTGTGTGAAGTTAGTGAGCCAAATGGAGTTGTTCTCCCACAAGAACCACTCGGCTGATCCTTCTTCAAAATGCCCTTCACCAACATGAAATGTTTCCTTGATTGAATTAGCTCTCACACCAATATTTGCGTCTCGAGCCTTTGCATTGAGGGCTATCTGAAAACGGCTGTGGCGCTGAAGTTGCCTGTGAATGTGGAGTTGGTGGCATGTGAAACCCGCATGTGGAGCATTCGTTTGTGTGGGATGCTCTACCAGGTTCATTCCTAGATAATGCACTCAAAGGGCACTAAGCATAGAGTGTGAAGACTGAGTTTCCTTGAGAGCTTTTGGAAGCCGGATGGTGTGTGAAGTTATTGAGCCAAATGGAGTTGTTCTCCCACAAGAACCACTCGGCTGATCCTTCTTCAATATGCCCTTCACCAACATGCAGTGTTTCCTTGATTGAATTAGCTCTCACACCAATATTTGCGTCTCGAGCCTTTGCATTGAGGGCTATCTGAAAACGGCTGTGGCGCTGAAGTTGCCTGTGAATGTGGAGTTGGTGGCATGTGAAACCCGCATGTGGAGCATTCGTTTGTGTGGGATGCTCACCAAGCTTCATTTCAGTCCTAGGCACTCAAAGGGCACTAAGCATAGAGTGTGAAAACTGAGTTTCCTTGAGAGCTGCTTGGAAGCCTGATGGTGTGTGAAGTTAGTGAGCCAAATGGAGTTGTTCTCCACAAGAACCACTCGGCTGATCCTTCTTCAATATGCCCTTCACCAACATGCAGTGTTTCCTTGATTGAATTAGCTCTCACACCAATATTTGCGTCTAGAGCCTTTGCATTGAGGGCTATCTGAAAACGGCTGTGGCGCTGAAGTTGCCTGTGAATGTGGAGTTGGTGGCATGTGAAACCCGCATGTGGAGCATTCGTTTGTGTGGGATGCTCTACCAGGTTCATTCCTAGATAATGCACTCAAAGGGCACTAAGCATAGAGTGTGAAAACTGAGTTTCCTTGAGAGCTTTTGGAAGCCTGATGGTGTGTGAAGTTATTGAGCCAAATGGAGTTGTTCTCCCACAAGAACCACTCGGCTTATCCTTCTTCAATATGCCCTTCACCAACATGCAGTGTTTCCTTGATTGAATTAGCTCTCACACCAATATTTGCGTCTCGAGCCTTTGCATTGAGGGCTATCTGAAAACGGCTGTGGCGCTGAAGTTGCCTGTGAATGTGGAGTTGGTGGCATGTGAAACCCGCATGTGGAGCATTCGTTTGTGTGGGATGCTCACCAAGCTTCATTTCAGTCCTAGGCACTCAAAGGGCACTAAGCATAGAGTGTGAAAACTGAGTTTCCGTGAGAGCTGCTTGGAAGCCTGATGGTATGTGAAGTTAGTGAGCCAAATGGAGTTGTTCTCCCACAAGAACCACTCGGCTGATCCTTCTTCAATATGCCCTTCACCAACATGCAGTGTTTCCTTGATTGAATTAGCTCTCACACCAATATTTGCGTCTCGAGCCTTTGCATTGAGGGCTATCTGAAAACGGCTGTGGCGCTGAAGTTGCCTGTGAATGTGGAGTTGGTGGCATGTGAAACCCACATGTGGAGCATTCGTTTGTGTGGGATGCTCTACCAGGTTCATTCCTAGATAATGCACTCAAAGAGCACTAAGCATAGAGTGTGAAAACTGAGTTTCCTTGAGAGCTGCTTGGAAGCCTGATGGTGTGTGAAGTTAGTGAGCCAAATGGAGTTGTTCTCCCACAAGAACCACTCGGCTGATCCTTCTTCAATATGCCCTTCACCAACATGCAGTGTTTCCTTGATTGAATTAGCTCTCACACCAATATTTGCGTCTAGAGCCTTTGCATTGAGGGCTATCTGAAAACGGCTGTGGCGCTGAAGTTGCCTGTGAATGTGGAGTTGGTGGCATGTGAAACCCGCATGTGGAGCATTCGTTTGTGTGGGATGCTCTACCATGTTCATTCCTAGAAAATGCACTCAAAGGGCACTAAGCATAGAGTGTGAAAACTGATTATCCTTGAGAGCTGCTTGGAAGCCTGATGGTGTGTGAAGTTAGTGAGCCAAATGGAGTTGTTCTCCCACAAGAACCACTCGGCTGATCCTTCTTCAATATGCCCTTCACCAACATGCAGTGTTTCCTTGATTGAATTAGCTCTCACACCAATATTTGCGTCTCGAGCCTTTGCATTGAGGACTATCTGAAAATGGCTGTGGCGCTGAAGTTGCCTGTGAATGTGGAGTTGGTGGCATGTGAAACCCGCATGTGGAGCATTCGTTTGTGTGGGATGCTCACCAAGCTTCATTTCAGTCCTAGGCACTCAAAGGGCACTAAGCATAGAGTGTGAAAACTGAGTTTCCGTGAGAACTGCTTGGAAGCCTGATGGTATGTGAAGTTAGTGAGCCAAATGGAGTTGTTCTCCCACAAGAACCACTCGGCTGATCCTTCTTCAATATGCCCTTCACCAACATGCGGTGTTTCCTTGATTGAATTAGCTCTCACACCAATATTTGCGTCTCGAGCCTTTGCATTGAGGGCTATCTGAAAACGGCTGTGGCGCTGAAGTTGCCTGTGAATGTGGAGTTGGTGGCATGTGAAACCCACATGTGGAGCATTCGTTTTGTGGGATGCTCTACCAGGTTCATTCCTAGATAATGCACTCAAAGAGCACTAAGCATAGAGTGTGAAAACTGAGTTTCCTTGAGAGCTGCTTGGAAGCCTGATGGTGTGTGAAGTTAGTGAGCCAAATGGAGTTGTTCTCCCACAAGAACCACTCGGCTGATCCTTCTTCAATATGCCCTTCACCAACATGCAGTGTTTCCTTGATTGAATTAGCTCTCACACCAATATTTGCGTCTAGAGCCTTTGCATTGAGGGCTATCTGAAAACGGCTGTGGCGCTGAAGTTGCCTGTGAATGTGGAGTTGGTGGCATGTGAAACCCGCATGTGGAGCATTCGTTTGTGTGGGATGCTCTACCAGGTTCATTCCTAGATAATGCACTCAAAGGGCACTAAGCATAGAGTGTGAAAACTGAGTTTCCTTGAGAGCTGCTTGGAAGCCTGATGGTGTGTGAAGTTAGTGAGCCAAATGGAGTTGTTCTCCCACAAGAACCACTCGGCTGATCCTTCTTCAATATGCCCTTCACCAACATGCAGTGTTTCCTTGATTGAATTAGCTCTCACACCAATATTTGCGTCTAGAGCCTTTGCATTGAGGGCTATCTGAAAACGGCTGTGGCGCTGAAGTTGCCTGTGAATGTGGAGTTGGTGGCATGTGAAACCCGCATGTGGAGCATTTGTATGTGTGGGATGCTCTACCAGGTTCATTCCTAGATAATGCACTCAAAGGGCACTAAGCATAGAGTGTGAAAACTGAGTATCCTTGAGAGCTGCTTGGAACCCTGATGGTGTGTGAAGTTAGTGAGCCAAATGGAGTTGTTCTCCCACAAGAACCACTCGGCTGATCCTTCTTCAATATGCCCTTCACCAACATGCAGTGTTTCCTTGATTGAATTAGCTCTCACACCAATATTTGCGTCTCGAGCCTTTGCATTGAGGGCTATCTGAAAACGGCTGTGGCGCTGAAGTTGCCTGTGAATGTGGAGTTGGTGGCATGTGAAACCCGCATGTGGAGCATTCGTTTGTGTGGGATGCTCACCAAGCTTCATTTCAGTCCTAGGCACTCAAAGGGCACTAAGCATAGAGTGTGAAAACTGAGTTTCCTTGAGAGCTGCTTGGAAGCCTGATGGTGTGTGAAGTTAGTGAGCCAAATGGAGTTGTTCTCGCACAAGAACCACTCTTCTGATCCTTCTTCAATATGCCCTTCACCAACATGCAGTGTTTCCTTGATTGAATTAGCTCTCACACCAATATTTGCGTCTAGAGCCTTTGCATTGAGGGCTATCTGAAAACGGCTGTGGCGCTGAAGTTGCCTGTGAATGTGGAGTTGGTGGCATGTGAAACCCGCATGTGGAGCATTTGTTTGTTTGGGATGCTCTACCAGGTTCTTTTCAGTCCTAGGCACTCAAAGGGCACTAAGCATAGAGTGTGAAAACTGAGTTTCCTTGAGAGCTGCTTGGAAGCCTGATGGTGTGTGAAGTTAGTGAGCCAAATGGAGTTGTTCTCCCACAAGAACCACTCGGCTGATCCTTCTTCAATATGCCCTTCACCAACATGCAGTGTTTCCTTGATTGAATTAGCTCTCACACCAATATTTGCGTCTAGAGCCTTTGCATTGAGGGCTATCTGAAAACGGCTGTGGCGCTGAAGTTGCCTGTGAATGTGGAGTTGGTGGCATGTGAAACTGCATGTGGAGCATTCGTTTGTGTGGGATGCTCTACCAGGTTCATTCCTAGATAATGCACTCAAAGGGCACTAAGCATAGAGTGTGAAAACTGAGTTTCCTTGAGAGCTGCTTGGAAGCCTGATGGTGTGTGAAGTTAGTGAGCCAAATGGAGTTGTTCTCCCACAAGAACCACTCGGCTGATCCTTCTTCAATATGCCCTTCACCAACATGCAGTGTTTCCTTGATTGAATTAGCTCTCACACCAATATTTGCGTCTCGAGCCTTTGCATTGAGGGCTATCTGAAAACAGCTGTGGCGCTGCAGTTGCCTGTGAATGTGGAGTTGGTGGCATGTGAAACCCGCATGTGGAGCATTCGTTTGTGTGGGATGCTCTACCAGGTTCATTCCTAGATAATGCACTCAAAGGGCACTAAGCATAGAGTGTGAAAACTGAGTTTCCTTGAGAGCTTTTGGAAGCCTGATGGTGTGTGAAGTTAGTGAGCCAAATGGAGTTGTTCTCCCACAAGAACCACTCGGCTGATCCTTCTTCAATATGCCCTTCACCAACATGCAGTGTTTCCTTGATTGAATTAGCTCTCACACCAATATTTGCGTCTAGAGCCTTTGCATTGAGGGCTATCTGAAAACGGCTGTGGCGCTGAAGTTGCCTGTGAATGTGGAGTTGGTGGCATGTGAAACCCGCATGTGGAGCATTCGTTTGTGTGGGATGCTCACCAAGCTTCATTTCAGTCCTAGGCACTCAAAGGGCACTAAGCATAGAGTGTGAAAACTGAGTTTCCTTGAGAGCTGCTTGGAAGCCTGATGGTGTGTGAAGTTAGTGAGCCAAATGGAGTTGTTCTCCCACAAGAACCACTCGGCTGATCCTTCTTCAATACGCCCTTCACCAACATGCAGTGTTTCCTTGATTGAATTAGCTCTCACACCAATATTTGCGTCTAGAGCCTTTGCATTGAGGGCTATCTGAAAACGGCTGTGGCGCTGAAGTTGCCTGTGAATGTGGAGTTGGTGGCATGTGAAACCCGCATGTGGAGCATTTGTATGTGTGGGATGCTCTACCAGGTTCATTCCTAGATAATGCACTCAAAGGGCACTAAGCATAGAGTGTGAAAACTGAGTTTCCTTGAGAGCTGCTTGGAAGCCTGATGGTGTGTGAAGTTAGTGAGCCAAATGGAGTTGTTCTCCCACAAGAACCACTCGGCTGATCCTTCTTCAATATGCCCTTCACCAACATGCAGTGTTTCCTTGATTGAATTAGCTCTCACACCAATATTTGCGTCTAGAGCCTTTGCATTGAGGGCTATCTGAAAACGGCTGTGGCGCTGAAGTTGCCTGTGAATGTGGAGTTGGTGGCATGTGAAACCCGCATGTGGAGCATTCGTTTGTGTGGGATGCTCACCAAGCTTCATTTCAGTCCTAGGCACTCAAAGGGCACTAAGCATAGAGTGTGAAAACTGATTATCCTTGAGAGCTGCTTGGAAGCCTGATGGTGTGTGAAGTTAGTGAGCCAAATGGAGTTGTTCTCCCACAAGAACCACTCGGCTGATCCTTCTTCAAAATGCCCTTCACCAACATGCAATGTTTCCTTGATTGAATTAGCTCTCACACCAATATTTGCGTCTAGAGCCTTTGCATTGAGGGCTATCTGAAAACGGCTGTGGCGCTGAAGTTGCCTGTGAATGTGGAGTTGGTGGCATGTGAAACCCGCATGTGGAGCATTCGTTTGTGTGGGATGCTCTACCAGGTTCATTCCTAGATAATGCACTCAAAGGGCACTAAGCATAGAGTTTGAAGACTGAGTTTCCTTGAGAGCTTTTGGAAGCCTGATGGTGTGTGAAGTTATTGAGCCAAATGGAGTTGTTCTCCCACAAGAACCACTCGGCTGATCCTTCTTCAATATGCCCTTCACCAACATGCAGTGTTTCCTTGATTGAATTAGCTCTCACACCAATATTTGCGTCTCGAGCCTTTGCATTGAGGGCTATCTGAAAACGGCTGTGGCGCTGAAGTTGCCTGTGAATGTGGAGTTGGTGGCATGTGAAACTGCATGTGGAGCATTCGTTTGTGTGGGATGCTCTACCAGGTTCATTCCTAGATAATGCACTCAAAGGGCACTAAGCATAGAGTGTGAAAACTGAGTTTCCTTGAGAGCTGCTTGGAAGCCTGATGGTGTGTGAAGTTAGTGAGCCAAATGGAGTTGTTCTCCCACAAGAACCACTCGGCTGATCCTTCTTCAATATGCCCTTCACCAACATGCAGTGTTTCCTTGATTGAATTAGCTCTCACACCAATATTTGCGTCTCGAGCCTTTGCATTGAGGGCTATCTGAAAACAGCTGTGGCGCTGCAGTTGCCTGTGAATGTGGAGTTGGTGGCATGTGAAACCCGCATGTGGAGCATTCGTTTGTGTGGGATGCTCTACCAGGTTCATTCCTAGATAATGCACTCAAAGGGCACTAAGCATAGAGTGTGAAAACTGAGTTTCCTTGAGAGCTTTTGCAAGCCTGATGGTGTGTGAAGTTATTGAGCCAAATGGAGTTGTTCTCCCACAAGAAACACTCGGCTGATCCTTCTTCAATATGCCCTTCACCAACATGCAGTGTTTCCTTGATTGAATTAGCTCTCACACCAATATTTGCGTCTAGAGCCTTTGCATTGAGGGCTATCTGAAAACGGCTGTGGCGCTGAAGTTGCCTGTGAATGTGGAGTTGGTGGCATGTGAAACCCGCATGTGGAGCATTCGTTTGTGTGGGATGCTCACCAAGCTTCATTTCAGTCCTAGGCACTCAAAGGGCACTAAGCATAGAGTGTGAAAACTGAGTTTCCTTGAGAGCTGCTTGGAAGCCTGATGGTGTGTGAAGTTAGTGAGCCAAATGGAGTTGTTCTCCCACAAGAACCACTCGGCTGATCCTTCTTCAATACGCCCTTCACCAACATGCAGTGTTTCCTTGATTGAATTAGCTCTCACACCAATATTTGCGTCTAGAGCCTTTGCATTGAGGGCTATCTGAAAACGGCTGTGGCGCTGAAGTTGCCTGTGAATGTGGAGTTGGTGGCATGTGAAACCCGCATGTGGAGCATTTGTATGTGTGGGATGCTCTACCAGGTTCATTCCTAGATAATGCACTCAAAGGGCACTAAGCATAGAGTGTGAAAACTGAGTTTCCTTGAGAGCTTTTGGAAGCCTGATGGTGTGTGAAGTTAGTGAGCCAAATGGAGTTGTTCTCCCACAAGAACCACTCGGCTGATCCTTCTTCAATATGCCCTTCACCAACATGCAGTGTTTCCTTGATTGAATTAGCTCTCACACCAATATTTGCGTCTAGAGCCTTTGCATTGAGGGCTATCTGAAAACGGCTGTGGCGCTGAAGTTGCCTGTGAATGTGGAGTTGGTGGCATGTGAAACCCGCATGTGGAGCATTCGTTTGTGTGGGATGCTCACCAAGCTTCATTTCAGTCCTAGGCACTCAAAGGGCACTAAGCATAGAGTGTGAAAACTGATTATCCTTGAGAGCTGCTTGGAAGCCTGATGGTGTGTGAAGTTAGTGAGCCAAATGGAGTTGTTCTCCCACAAGAACCACTCGGCTGATCCTTCTTCAAAATGCCCTTCACCAACATGCAATGTTTCCTTGATTGAATTAGCTCTCACACCAATATTTGCGTCTAGAGCCTTTGCATTGAGGGCTATCTGAAAACGGCTGTGGCGCTGAAGTTGCCTGTGAATGTGGAGTTGGTGGCATGTGAAACCCGCATGTGGAGCATTCGTTTGTGTGGGATGCTCTACCAGGTTCATTCCTAGATAATGCACTCAAAGGGCACTAAGCATAGAGTTTGAAGACTGAGTTTCCTTGAGAGCTTTTGCAAGCCTGATGGTGTGTGAAGTTATTGAGCCAAATGGAGTTGTTCTCCCACAAGAACCACTCGGCTGATCCTTCTTCAATATGCCCTTCACCAACATGCAGTGTTTCCTTGATTGAATTAGCTCTCACACCAATATTTGCGTCTCGAGCCTTTGCATTGAGGGCTATCTGAAAACGGCTGTGGCGCTGAAGTTGCCTGTGAATGTGGAGTTGGTGGCATGTGAAACCCGCATGTGGAGCATTCGTTTGTGTGGGATGCTCACCAAGCTTCATTTCAGTCCTAGGCACTCAAAGGGCACTAAGCATAGAGTGTGAAAACTGAGTTTCCGTGAGAGCTGCTTGGAAGCCTGATGGTGTGTGAAGTTAGTGAGCCAAATGGAGTTGTTCTCCCACAAGAACCACTCGGCTGATCCTTCTTCAATATGCCCTTCACCAACATGCAGTGTTTCCTTGATTGAATTAGCTCTCACACCAATATTTTCGTCTAGAGCCTTTGCATTGAGGGCTATCTGAAAACGGCTGTGGCGCTGAAGTTGCCTGTGAATGTGGAGTTGGTGGCATGTGAAACCCGCATGTGGAGCATTTGTATGTGTGGGATGCTCTACCAGGTTCATTCCTAGATAATGCACTCAAAGGGCACTAAGCATAGAGTGTGAAAACTGAGTTTCCTTGAGAGCTGCTTGGAAGCCTGATGGTGTGTGAAGTTAGTGAGCCAAATGGAGTTGTTCTCCCACAAGAACCACTCGGCTGATCCTTCTTCAATATGCCCTTCACCAACATGCAGTGTTTCCTTGATTGAATTAGCTCTCACACCAATATTTGCGTCTCGAGCCTTTGCATTGAGGGCTATCTGAAAACGGCTGTGGCGCTGAAGTTGCCTGTGAATGTGGAGTTGGTGGCATGTGAAACCCGCATGTGGAGCATTTGTTTGTGTGGGATGCTCTACCAGGTTCTTTTCAGTCCTAGGCACTCAAAGGGCACTAAGCATAGAGTGTGAAAACTGAGTTTCCTTGAGAGCTGCTTGGAAGCCTGATGGTGTGTGAAGTTAGTGAGCCAAATGGAGTTGTTCTCCCACAAGAACCACTCGGCTGATCCTTCTTCAATATGCCCTTCACCAACATGCAGTGTTTCCTTGATTGAATTAGCTCTCACACCAATATTTGCGTCTAGAGCCTTTGCATTGAGGGCTATCTGAAAACGGCTGTGGCGCTGAAGTTGCCTGTGAATGTGGAGTTGGTGGCATGTGAAACCCGCATGTGGAGCATTCGTTTGTGTGGGATGCTCACCAAGCTTCATTTCAGTCCTAGGCACTCAAAGGGCACTAAGCATAGAGTGTGAAAACTGATTATCCTTGAGAGCTGCTTGGAAGCCTGATGGTGTGTGAAGTTAGTGAGCCAAATGGAGTTGTTCTCCCACAAGAACCACTCGGCTGATCCTTCTTCAAAATGCCCTTCACCAACATGCAATGTTTCCTTGATTGAATTAGCTCTCACACCAATATTTGCGTCTAGAGCCTTTGCATTGAGGGCTATCTGAAAACGGCTGTGGCGCTGAAGTTGCCTGTGAATGTGGAGTTGGTGGCATGTGAAACCCGCATGTGGAGCATTCGTTTGTGTGGGATGCTCTACCAGGTTCATTCCTAGATAATGCACTCAAAGGGCACTAAGCATAGAGTTTGAAGACTGAGTTTCCTTGAGAGCTTTTGGAAGCCTGATGGTGTGTGAAGTTATTGAGCCAAATGGAGTTGTTCTCCCACAAGAACCACTCGGCTGATCCTTCTTCAATATGCCCTTCACCAACATGCAGTGTTTCCTTGATTGAATTAGCTCTCACACCAATATTTGCGTCTCGAGCCTTTGCATTGAGGGCTATCTGAAAACGGCTGTGGCGCTGAAGTTGCCTGTGAATGTGGAGTTGGTGGCATGTGAAACCCGCATGTGGAGCATTCGTTTGTGTGGGATGCTCACCAAGCTTCATTTCAGTCCTAGGCACTCAAAGGGCACTAAGCATAGAGTGTGAAAACTGAGTTTCCGTGAGAGCTGCTTGGAAGCCTGATGGTGTGTGAAGTTAGTGAGCCAAATGGAGTTGTTCTCCCACAAGAACCACTCGGCTGATCCTTCTTCAATATGCCCTTCACCAACATGCAGTGTTTCCTTGATTGAATTAGCTCTCACACCAATATTTGCGTCTAGAGCCTTTGCATTGAGGGCTATCTGAAAACGGCTGTGGCGCTGAAGTTGCCTGTGAATGTGGAGTTGGTGGCATGTGAAACCCGCATGTGGAGCATTTGTATGTGTGGGATGCTCTACCAGGTTCATTCCTAGATAATGCACTCAAAGGGCACTAAGCATAGAGTGTGAAAACTGAGTTTCCTTGAGAGCTGCTTGGAAGCCTGATGGTGTGTGAAGTTAGTGAGCCAAATGGAGTTGTTCTCCCACAAGAACCACTCGGCTGATCCTTCTTCAATATGCCCTTCACCAACATGCAGTGTTTCCTTGATTGAATTAGCTCTCACACCAATATTTGCGTCTCGAACCTTTGCATTGAGGGCTATCTGAAAACGGCTGTGGCGCTGAAGTTGCCTGTGAATGTGGAGTTGGTGGCATGTGAAACCCGCATGTGGAGCATTTGTTTGTGTGGGATGCTCTACCAGGTTCTTTTCAGTCCTAGGCACTCAAAGTGCACTAAGCATAGAGTGTGAAAACTGAGTTTCCGTGAGAGCTGCTTGGAAGCCTGATGGTGTGTGAAGTTAGTGAGCCAAATGGAGTTGTTCTCCCACAAGAACCACTCGGCTGATCCTTCTTCAATATGCCCTTCATCAACATGCCGTGTTTCCTTGATTGAATTAGCTCTCACACCAATATTTGCGTCTAGAGCCTTTGCATTGAGGGCTATCTGAAAACGGCTGTGGCGCTGAAGTTGCCTGTGAATGTGGAGTTGGTGGCATGTGAAACTGCATGTGGAGCATTA